>NW_027590518.1:0-285316 GCF_964213995.1 Mustelus asterias
ATAGAGGTGATAGCGAGGAAGAAATAGAAATACACGGGGAGAATCGTGGGGAGGAGGAACAGAGCCAAGGAAGAACAAAAAGAATAGAGGATGATGAAAGTAGTTCTGTACATGAGCTGGCTGATGATACAAATGCCCAGCCTGAGCATATTAGTCAAGGTGCCGAGGGAGGTGAGGACAGGGAAGGGGCCCCATTCCCCACCTGGGACTTGGAAACTATTTCCCTTAGGGACTTCCGTGACCCATAGAAAAGGAGAACGGGATACAGAGGACATAAGGGTGCAGAATCAGGAAGATAGAGTATTAAGACAAACAAGACGTGAACGATTAGTGAGCACAAATACTATTTGGGAAAAAGCGCAGAAAAACAAATGGTGGAAATGGGCTGAGTATACAGGTCAGAGAAACAGTGATGGGAAAGAGTGTGTAGTATGTGCATCAGAGAAACCTAACACCCAAGTAACTGGTATACCATGGGGATCAGGAGACTGTAGAACCAGGCAACAAAGCTGGAGAAAGGAAAATTGCCGTCCATATACCACATATATAAGGTATCATATGATAGGGAATCGGAACTACTCGTATGAGAAGATACAAATGTTCCGGATCCGCATGTGATAACCTTTGTAAAGGTGAGTCGCCGTTGTGTCAATACCACTGCATCCTGTTTGCTGGGGTAAAAAAGGGCATCTACAACTTGACCCACAGTTGTCCAAAGTGGCCAAAAACGGCAGTAGACGCGGTCCCAAAGGAATGGAGTGTAGAGCCCAACTTACAAATCCAAGATTGCTATTGGAGGGAAAGTAGCACAGGAAGTAGTGTGGGAAATTACACAGGAGAGTGTGAAAGGATTTGGAATATAACCGATGTTCTTAGTCTGATCATCTCAGAAGGGGGATGGACACCCCCTCCTTATGTGTTAGACTATCAAGAAAATCAACTGGCCGATCTCTGGTGGCTTTGTGGCCCGGAGAAAGGGCTATTGGCAAAATTACCACAGAATTGGAAGGGACTATGTGCTCGAGTTATGCTTGCCCAGAGCACTGTGATACTACCGGTGGAAAAATAAATTAAATCACAAAAAGTTAAGAGGGCATATACCCCTGACCCTACGGTAAAATTGGACGCAATCGGACAGCCCCGCGGCATCCCGAATGAGTTCAAAGCTAGGAACGAAATAGCTGCAGGGTTTGAATCCCTCTTTGTTTGGATCACACCCAGCAAGAATACTGAGTGGATCAATTACATCTATTATAATCAGCAGAGGTTTATTAATTATACGAATGATGCCCTGGAGGCCTTAGGAGAGCAGTTGGATGCGACCAGCAAAATGGCGTGGCAAAATCGACAGGCGTTAGATTGGCTCCTGGCAGAGAAAGGAGGAGTGTGTGTTATGTTTGGGGATCAGTGCTGCACATTTATCCCTAATAACACTAATCCAGAGGGGTCATTTACACAAGCCATGAATAAGTTAAGAAATCTTAAGAAAGAAGTGAAAGAAAATGCTGGGTTTGGGCATGAGGTATGGAGTTGGCTGGACAGAATATTAGGAAGATGGGGGGCGTGGTTTGCCAAAGCTGGAGCTGTAGCAATCGCAACAATAATCATTCTGGGATTGATATTTTGTTGTTTTTTACCCGCCCTGAGATCCTTCCTTACCAGAATGGCAGCGCGGCAGATGGTGACGCGGGTGCTAAGCAGCTCACGCTCGAGAGAAAAAACAGAGGAATGGGAAAACCTTGAGCCGCCCCCGCTGAGTGGATTCACAATGACCTTGGTCGAAGTTGAAACTCGTCACTCTGTAAAATAACTACAATAGTGGAAGATCATCTTGTGGAAACAACAGCACCTTGCTGAAGTCCGCGCGAAACCAGGAGAACTTAGTCTGTACACAGGAATCAGTCTTTTTCCCTTCCCTAGACAAGAGTGGGAAGGTTTTTGGCTGATGACTGTCAGGGGCAGGCAATCTGGAGGAGCAACCCAAAAATCAGAACCGGGATAGACAAATTATGATAAAGTTAGAATAGGGACACTGATCCCTGACCAAAATAGTCGGCTCCTCCACATCGCCTGGGAAAAGTGATTAAAATAAAATACAAATGGGATTGAGCAAGGGGATTATTTGAACTTGATAATTGGGATGAGGCTAGGGAAGCCTCAAAGGGGGGATTGTAAGGGAAATTGTATTAGATATTGTATGAGCTAGGTATGAAATTCAGATTCACAGGTTTTAGTGAAATAATAAAGCAGATTTAGATAAGTAGTGAAAATGGATATGTAACCTAAAGTAACTTCGTGTGACCTAATATAATCAAGTGTAGTCGATATGATCAAAGTGGAGAAACTAGAGAAGTAATATAACAATCACTAATTAAGGAAAGCAGACAATAGTCACTTAAGAAAACAAGGAAGACTGCTCGGTGGTTCAACTTAATAGTGGACCATAAACCAGCAGAGAGAATGTCTTTTCTGCTAAACACATTAGTGGACCATAAATCAGCAGGGGGATGTCTTTTCTTCTAAACACATTCGCCTTAGCTTACAAAACCACGATTATTGTACAAACAGAAAAGTTCAGATAAGAGCAAGAGTTATAACCACCATGGTTTAAGAAACGAAGAGATATAACAGGGAACGACCAAATGCAAAGAAAACAGATAAAGGGTCAACTAAAAATAATGGTGGCCAAAGAAAGATAGGGCTGTAGGGTAAGATAACAACCAAGGACAGGCTGTAAAAGGGAGAGGAGGATCTTGAGATATGAGGCTGAAATGTACATAAAAGAGTGTAAGCCCAAGGGCTCTTTGGAGTGTTCCGGACGTTCCCGACTTTATCTCTTGTGCTGAGAAATAAAGTCTATTGCTTGGAAGATCGCTGCTCAGACTCTCTGTTTTAATTGATGTGAATAAATTGTCGTCCTGGGGAACCACGACAGTGGCAAAGAGTAAATTAAATATCTGTAATATGAAACTTTCTAAAAGTTTGATGCAAATCCAAAGTAACAGGGATGGGAGAGACTGACTTACCCGAATGTTAAATACGTTTCACAGAGGACATTACAATTCAATTTTCTGAAGTTCAGCCTTTACATTTATCTTCCCCTCTACAGCTTTCTTCCCCATTCTATTTCTCTCTGCTTTTCTCTCTGTCTCTCCCTCCAGTATTTTTCCCCTATCTTCAGCTTTCTCTCCCTTCCTGTTTCTTTCCATTCATCTCTCTCTCTCTCTCTCGAGCATTCTTCCATATCTATCACTCTCCAGAATCTCTCTCTCTCTCTCTCTCTCTCGAGCATTCTTCCATACCTGTCCATCACTCACCAGAATCTCTCTCTCGCGAACATTCTTCCATATCTGTCTATCACTCTGCAGAATGTCTTTCTCTCTCTCTCTGGCTTCATCTTCCTTTGTGTCTCTTTAAACCTTTAATCAACAAAAACTGTGTTATTATAAACAGGGAGACAGGAATATGGCATCGCTCATTTCAATGCAGAGTACATGAGAGAGAGGGAAAGAAACAGCTATGGACAGAGACAACGAGTGAGAAAGAGAGGGGACAGGGACAAGGATCTAGACAGGGACATCCATCTTTATACTGAGTGAGAGAGACAGGAGCAGAGGGAGAAAAGAGAAGGCGATAGTGAAAGGGAGATGGAGGGAGTTGTAGAAATCAATCCCGGGAGGGCGATTTTAAAAAGTGTCCCGAAGGAATCAGCAGCCCCTTCCCAAACTGAAAGAGGGAGATGAGCAGCTCCTGGAGTCTGAGAGGGAGACAGGGATGGACGGGGGGGTTGTGAATATTTGATTCAGTTTTAGGAGATTCTGTTTGTAGATTTCTCTCTCTCTGTTCATGCCATTCTGATGTTTCTGAGAGTTTGTGTAACTGAGAGGGGGGAATCCTGCGTTTCGGTGAGATTTAATTTAAATGGTTTCTTGTATTTAATTAATTTTCTCTCTCTTTTCCCCAATAATCCATATCTAGTTAGACAATCTCTCAGTAAAATCTCAGAAGGGGAATCCTGGCCTCTTGTGCTATTTAATTTAAACAATTTCTTGTATTTTAATTAATTATTTTCTCTCTCTCTTCTTCCCAGGAATTTGAATTTTGAAGACTGCAATGGGACTCGGAATCCTTGGACAAGGGGCTTTTCTCCAGAGGAGGATGGATGGACTGAGGCCTGTTCGATAGGCCGCATGTGAGTTGTCGTCTCTTTATTACCCTGATCCAGGTTTAAATTTAATCTCGCTTCCTCGGATGAACCAGTTCTGGTTCGATTGTGGGATGTGTGGGGGGCTGGAGTTTAAAATGCTGGGGTTAAAATATCCCGGCTTTGCAATTAGTCACAAACAGGTTAACCCTTTGGTGGGTGGCAAAGAGTAAATTATGTATGAAACTGTCTATAAGTTTGTTTTAAATCTAAAATAACAGGGGTCGGAGACAGAGCAATGAACCTAATTGTTGAATAAAATTCACAGAGGCCTTTACAATTCAGTTTACAGATGTTCAGATTTTCATTTCATCCTCTCCACAGCTTTTCCCCCATTCTGTCTATTTCTCTCTGCTTTTCTCTCCATTTCCTTCCGCTATCTGCCTCTCTTTATTCTCTCTCTCTCCCTCTTTTTCCCAGGAATTAATATTTAGTTGGACAATCTCTCAGTAAAACCTGGAAAGGGGCAATCCTGGGATTTTGTGCTGTGTGATTTTCATTCTGGGTGTCCCGGGGGGTTTGATTTCACTGTCTCAGCCCCTCTCTGCCTCTCTCTCTCTCTGTATAAACTTTTCCCAAATTACAAAACACTCAACACAGCTGACTGCAGCTTGTGGGATGTTGCTGGGGATTTTGTTTTAAAAAGGGTGTTTTCTCAGAGGCAGTTTAAACCTTTCAGGGGACTGTGGGGAAGTCTCCAGACTTGGGACAACACACACACAGGGTTGGGGGCTGGGGGTGGCGAGCGGGGGGGGAGGTGGTCAGTCAGGTATACTGGTATTCTGGGAGACTGATATTCCCAACAAGGGCCAGAGGTCTCAGTGCTGAAACATATTAAACTGTTCAAACAGAGGCAGGCAGAAAGCCATGAGGCTTCAGAGCTCCCTGTAGATGCAAAGGTAACTCCCATTGCCAAAAAGTAGCCACATGTGAAGTGGAAACACCTTCCCTCAGCTTGTTACACACTGACCTTTCCACAAACCCAACATGTTTACAAACACTCGCTGCAGTTTCTGCAAACTTTGTATCAAACTGCCTCCCATTCTGCTCAATACTGACCCCCTCTCAACCTGGCACTGAACTAGTGTCTGAATTGAGACAGAGACACACAGACAGAGTTTTTAAAGCTGAAAGTTTTAAAGTTTGATTATTAGTGTCACAAGTAAGGCTTACATTAACACTGCAATGAAGTTACTGAGAGAGAGACAGAGAGACACACAGAGACAGAGATAGAGACATAGAGATAAAGAGACAGAGGATGTTTAAAGTTTTAAAATTTGTTTATTAGTGTCATAAGTAAGGCTCACATTAACGCTGCAGTTACTGAGAGAGACAGAAAGAGACAGAGGTTTTAAAGTTGAAAGATTTAAAGTTTATTTACTAGTGTCACAAGGCTTACATTAACACTGCAATTAAGTTACTGAGAGAGACAGAGATAGAGGGAGCATCCAGAGTGGGTTCAGTAACACATTTATTTTTCAGATATCTCTCTCTGTGACTCTTTAGCGATGAGATATTCAGCCAGGATGGTTTCACTGACCCTCTTCAGCAGGCAGATATTCCCAAATCCAGCCTAGGTCTCAGACACACACACACCACTCACACATTCCCTCTGCTCTGTCCAAGGGAATATTGTAATCCAGGAATTTCTATTTTATATTTACAGGGTGGCGGGGGGGGGGGGGGAGAAACTCAACTCAAAAATCCTGCAGTGTCTCCAAGCTGCTTTTAAATTTCAATTCAAACCCTGGGCCACATGGGAAGCTGCAGAGATTGGGAAACTTACCAAACCCAGTTTGTGTGTGTGAGTGTCTGCAGCTTTTGTGTCTTTGAACTTGCGAGGGTGCCAGGGAGAGAATGTCACTGTCTTCACCTCTCTCTGCCTCTCTGTATAAAAAAATCACCAAATTAAACCACACTCAATAATGCGACCATACACAATTAATTATCAAATATCTGTCTCTCTCGCTTTATCTCTGTCTCTCCCCGTCTCTCTCTCTCCCTGTTCTCTCTCTCCCTGTCTCTTCTCGAGCAGAAACAGGTGGAGACAGAGAGGCAGGGAGAGAGAGGAAGAGGGAGGGATGGAAACAGCTGGAGTTGTGGGTTAGATGCAGGGGGAGAGACACAGGCTGTTAGAGGGAGGGAGGGTTTCAGTGAGGGACAGGGTCTCCAGTTTAATTCTGAGGGTCCTGAGAGAGGGATTTCACTGTCTCAGCCCCTCTCTGGCTCCCTCACTCTGTATAAACAATTCCCAAATTTAAAAAACGCTCAACACAGCTGACTGCACTTTGTGGGATCTTGCTGTGCACCACAGGGATTTTAGTTTTAAAAAGGGTTACTTTTAAGAGGGAGTTCCAGCCTTTCTGGAGATTTGGGATGATGCAGACACACACACACACACACAGGGTAGTGAGTGGGGAAGGGGGGTCACAGCAGGCGAGAGAGTGGGGGGGGGTGGGGGGAGGACTGTGTCCCATCTGATTCAGGTTCACATTGCTGCTGCTGCTGTGGGATCTTGCTGTGCACACACTGGGCCTGTGGCCTTTGCCTGCACTGCAACAGCGACCACACTTTATTAAACAAAATCTGGCTCAGGGACCGCAAAGTGGGTTCAAGGAAAAAGCTTGAAAAGGGGTCGGGTAAATTCAAGCACTTTAATCGCCGAGGCATCGTAGGCTCTGGAGCAAGTGCTGGGGAATGGGAGGAGGATAGATTGGGATTTGATGGCCAGCATGGAGCTGGTGGGCCGAAGGGCCTGTTTCTGTGCTGTGTGACTCCAGATTCTTTTCTCTCTCTCTTTTCCCAGGAATTTCTATTTGGATGGGGGCGGGGGGGTATAGAATTTCCCTGTCTCCGTCTCTCCAGCGTTCTTACCAATCCCAGCACCCCTCCCCTCTCTCTCTCCCCAGACATTCCTGTCTATATTTCATCTTTCAATAAAACGTTTAAGAAAACACCAATGTGAATTGTTGTTAATTTAATTTGGGAAGAGAGAGAGAGAGAGAGGAGTGGATCCCATTTCCCACACACTCTCCTGCAGTCCTCACCCACATTTATTTAATCTGGCCCTCACCAGGTTGTGTGTGTGTGTGGGATCTTGCTGTGCACACAGGTGGGTCTGGCTCCCTATTCCTCGCACTGTGACCGTGAGCAGAACTTTAAACAGGAAAGATTGAGGGGAAGGAGAAGGGTTGGGGAGGGGGAGGAGGCAGAGAGAGATAGAGAAATGGAGGGAGAGCTAAACAGAGAGGGTGTGGGGGGGGGGGTTGTGAGAGGCTCTCAGGAGGGGCAGGGGGAAAGAGACACAGAGTCTGGGGGTGTCCTCCTCCATCGTGGGACTGGCAGTGGGATCTTGCTGTGCAGAATTACCTTCATTGTAATTTGAATCATTCATTCATTGACTAAGGGAGGATGGGTGTGTGATTGTGGGATTGTAAATATTGTTACCACGCTGAGGTGATGTTTCCCTCTGCACTATTTTGTAACCCCCTAAAGGGATACACCTTGCCTCGTAATCTTAAGTAAGTGTGTGTGAGACAGGAGGAAGCTACTGGTTTTAGACATTCAATCCCTACAGTGCAGAAGGAGGCCATTCGGCCCATCTAGTCTGTACCGACCACAATCCCAACCAGGTCCTATTCCCATAACCCCACACTTTTAACCTGCTAATCCCCCTGACACTAGGGTCAATTAACACGGCCAATCCACCCAACCCGCACAGCTTTGGACTGTGGGAGGAATTGGTAAATTAAAGCAGGATCTGACACTCTCTCCATCAGGAGCAACTAACAGGTCTTTAATTTAGACTGGGTGACAACCTTACTAAAACAATGAACAAACTGAATAAACTCCCCAGTAGAATGCTGTTCCAATAACAAGACTCACTCAGGAACAATGAAATAAATCATTACAGAATAGAGTCACCCTCAAATAATATAACACCAGGCGTCTGTTGGAAGTGTGAACTTTCTTCTGCTGCTTGGGTCTGGAATACTTTCTGAGTTTCTCCAGAGGAGGATGGATGGACTGAGGCCTGTTCTATAGGCCGCATGTGAGTTGTCGTCTCTTTATTACCCCGATCCAGGTTTAATTTTAATCTCGCTTCCTCGGATGAACCAGTCCTGGTTCGATTGTGGGGTGTGAGGTGGGCTGGAGTTTGAAACCCTGGGGTTAAAATATCCCAGCTTTGCAATTAGTTACAAACACATTAACCCTTTGGTGGGTGGCAAAGAGTAAATTAAATGTCTGTAATATGAAACTGTCTCAATTTGTTTTAAATCCAAGATAACAGGGATGGGAGACAGAGCGCTGTTCCTAATTGCAGAATAAAATTCACAGAGGCCTTTACAATTCAGTTTTCAGAAGTTCAGAATTTCATTTCGTCCTCTCTGCAGCTTTTCTCCCATTCTGTCTATTTCTCTCTGCTTTCTCTCTCTCCATTCCTTTCCTTCCTCTATCTGTCTCTCTTTTTTATTCCCTCTCTCTCTCTCCCTCTTTTTCCCAGGAAATAATATTTTGTTGGACAATCTCTCAGTAAAATCTGAGAAAGGGGAATCCTGGGCTCTTGTGCTATTTAATTTGAACATTTTCTGGTATTTTAATATATTTCTCTCTCTTTTACCCAAGAATTAATATTTAGATTTTACTGAGAGATTGTGTAACTGAGAAAGGGGAATCCTGGGCTCTTGTGCTATTTAATTTGAACATTTTCTGGTATTTTAATATATTTCTCTCTCTTTTACCCAAGAATTAATATTTAGATTTTACTGAGAGATTGTGTAACTGAGAAAGGGGACTCCTGGGCTCTTGTGCTATTTAATTTAAACATTTTCTTGTATTTAAATTAATTATATTCTATCTCTTCCCAAGGAATTAATATTTAGTTAGACAATGTCTCAGTGAAATCTTAGAAGGGGGAATCCTGGGCTCTTGTGCTATTTAATTTAAACATTTTCTTGTATTTTAATTAATTATTTTCTCTTCTCCCCAGGGATTTGAATTTTGAAGACTGCAATGGGACTCGGAATCCTTGGACAAGGGGCTTTTCTCCAGAGGAGGATGGATGGACTGAGGCCTGTTCTGTAGGCTGCAAGTGAGTTGTTGTCTCTTTATTATCCTGATCCAGGATCTCGCTTTCTTGGACGAACCAGTTCCGGTTAGATTGTGGGGTGTCGGGGGGGGGCTGGAGTTTAAAACCCTGGGGTTAAAATAACCCGGCTTTGCAATTAGTCGCAAATAGGTTAACCCTTTGGTGGGTGGCAGAGAGTAAATTAAATATCTGTAATATGAAACTTTATAAAAGTTTGTTGCAAATCCAAAGTAACAGGGATGGGAGAGACTGACTTACCCAAATGTTAGATACGTTTCACAGAGGACATTACAATTCAATTTTCTGAAGTTCAGCCTTTACATTTATCTTCCCCTCTACAGCTTTCTTCCCCATTCTATTTCTCTCTGCTTTTCTCTCTGTCTCTCCCTCCAGTATTTTTCCCCTATCTTCAGCTTTCTCTCCCTTCCTGTTTCTTTCCATTCATCTCTCTCTCTCTCTCTCTCTCGAGCATTCGTCCATATCTGTCCATCACTCACCAGAATCTCTCTCTCTCGAACATTCTTCCATATCTGTCTATCACTCTCCAGAATGTCTCTCTCTCTCTCTCTGGCTCCATCTTCCTTTGTGTCTCTTTAAACCTTTAATCAACAAAAACTGTGTTATTATAAACAGGGAGACAGGAATATGGCATCGCTCATTTCAATGCAGAGTACATGAGAGAGAGGGAAAGAAACAGCTATGGACAGAGACAACGAGTGACAAAGAGAGGGGACAGGGACAAGGATCTAGACAGGAACATCCATCTTTACACTGAGTGAGAGAGACAGGAGCAGAGGGAGAAAAGAGAGGGAGATAGTGAAAGGGAGATGGAGGGAGTTGTAGAAATCAATCCCGGGAGGGCGATTTTAAAAAGTGTCCCGAAGGAATCAGCAGCCCTTTCCCAAACTGAAAGAGGGAGATGAGCAGCTCCTGGAGTCTGAGAGGGAGACAGGGATGGACGGGGGGGTTGTGGATATTTGAATTCAGTTTTAGGAGATTCTGTTTGTAGATTTCTCTCTCTCTGTTCATGCCATTCTGATGTTTCTGAGAGATTGTGTAACTGAGAGGGGGGAATCCTGCGTTTCGGTGAAATTTAATTTAAATGGTTTCTTGTATTTAATTAATTTTCTCTCTCTTTTCCCCAATAATTCATATCTAGTTAGACAATCTCTCAGTAAAATCTCAGAAGGGGAATCCTGGCCTCTTGTGCTATTTAATTTAAACAATTTCTTGTATTTTAATTAATTATTTTCTCTCTCTCTTCTTCCCAGGAATTTGAATTTTGAAGACTGCAATGGGACTCGGAATCCTTGGACAAGGGGCTTTTCTCCAGAGGAGGATGGATGGACTGAGGCCTGTTCTATAGGCCACACGTGAGTTGTCTCTTTCTTACCCTGATCCAGGTTTAATTTTAATCTCGCTTCCTCGGATGAACCAGTTATGGTTCGATTGTGGGGTGTTTGGGGGGGCTGGAGTTTGAAAGCCTGGGGTTAAAATATCCCGGCTTTGCAATTAGTCACAAACAGGTTAACCCTTTGGTGGGTGGCAAAGAGTAAATTATGTACGAAACTGTCTGTAAGTTTGTTTTAAATCTAAAATAACAGGGGTCGGAGACAGAGCAATGAACCTAATTGTTGAATAAAATTCACAGAGGCCTTTACAATTCAGTTTACAGATGTTCAGATTTTCATTTCATCCTCTCCACAGCTTTTCCCCCATTCTGTCTATTTCTCTCTGCTTTTCTCTCCATTTCCTTCCTCTATCTGCCTCTCTTTATTCTCTCTCTCTCCCTCTTTTTCCCAGGAATTAATATTTAGTTGGACAACCTCTCAGTAAAACCTGGAAAGGGGCAATCCTGGGATTTTGTGCTGTGTAATTTTCATTCTGGGTGTCCCGGGGGGTTTGATTTCACTGTCTCAGCCCCTCTCTCTCTCTGTATAAACTTTTCCCAAATTACAAAACACTCAACACAGCTGACTGCAGCTTGTGGGATGTTGGGGATTTTGTTTTAAAAAGGGTGTTTTCTCAGAGGCAGTTTAAACCTTTCAGGGGACTGTGGGGAAGTCTCCAGACTTGGGACAACACACACAGGGTTGGGGGTTGGGGGCTGGGGGTGGCGGGCGGGGGGGAGGTGGGCAGTCAGGTATACTGGTATTCTGGGAGACTGATATTCCCAACAAGGGCCAGAGGTCTCAGTGCTGAAACATATTAAACTGTTCAAACAGAGGTAGGCAGAAAGCCATGAGGCTTCAGAGCTCCCTGTAGATGCAAAGGTAACTCCCATTGCCAAAAAGTAGCCACATGTGAAGTGGAAACACCTTCCCTCAGCTTGTTACACACTGACCTTTCCACAAACCCCAACATGTTTACAAACACTCGCTGCAGTTTCTGCAAACTTTGTATCAAACTGCCTCCCATTCTGCTCAATACTGACCCCCTCTCAACCTGGCACTGAACTAGTGTCTGAATTGAGACAGAGACACACAGACAGAGTTTTTAAAGTTGAAAGTTTTAAAGTTTGATTATTAGTGTCACAAGTAAGGCTTACATTAACACTGCAATGAAGTTACTGAGAGAGACAGAGAGAGGCAGAGACACACAGAGACAGAGACATAGATAAAGAGACAGAAAGAGACAGAGAGATAAAGAGACAGAGAGGATGTTTAAAGTTTTAAAATTTGTTTATTCCTGTTACAAGTAAGGCGCACATTAACGCTGCAGTTACTGAGAGAGACAGAAAGAGAGAGTTTTTAAAGTTGAAAGATTTAAAGTTTATTTACTAGTGTCACAAAGCTGACATTAACACTGCAATGAAGTTACTGAGAGAGACAGAGATAGAGGGAGCCTCCAGAGTGGGTTCAGTAACACATTTATTGATCAGATATCTCTCTCTGTGACTCTTTAGCGATGAGATATTCAGCCAGGATGGTTTCACTGACCCTCTTCAGCAGGCAGATATTCCCAAATCCAGCCTAGGTCTCAGACACACACACACCACTCACACATTCCCCCTGCTCTGTCCAAGGGAATATTGTAATCCAGGAATGTCTATTTTATATTTACAGGGTGACGGCGGGAGAAACTCAACTCAAAAATCCTGCAGTGTCTCCAAGCTGCTTTTAAATTTCAATTCAAACCCTGGGCCACATGGGAAGCTGCAGAGATTGGGAAACTTACCAAACCCAGTTTATGTGTGTGAGTGTCTGCAGCTTTTGTGTCTTTGAACTTGCGAGGGTGCCAGGGAGAGAATGTCACTGTCTTCACCTCTCTCTCTGCCTCTCTGTATAAAAAAATCACCAAATTAAACCACACTCAATAATGCAACCATACACAATTAATTATCAAATATCTGTCTCTCTCGCTTTATCTCTGTCTCTCCCCGTCTCTCTCTCTCCCTGTCTCTTCTCGAGCAGAAACAGATGTAGACAGAGAGGCAGGGAGAGAGAGGAAGAGGGAGGGATGGAAACAGCTGGAGTTGTGGGTTAGATGCAGGGGGAGAGACACAGGCTGTTAGAGGGAGGGGGGGTTTCAGTGAGGGACAGGGTCTCCAGTTTAATTCTGAGGGTCCTGAGAGAGGGATTTCACTGTCTCAGCCCCTCTCTGGCTCCCTCACTCTGTATAAACAATTCCCATATTAAAAAAACGCTCAACACAGCTGACTGCACTTTGTGGGATCTTGCTGTGCACCACAGGGATTTTAGTTTTAAAAAGGGTTACTTTTAAGAGGGAGTTCCAGCCTTTCTGGAGATTTGGGATGATGCAGACACACACACACACACACACACACAGGGTAGTGAGTTGGGAAGGGGGGGTCACAGCAGGCGAGAGAGTGGGGGGGGGTGGGGGGAGGACTGTGTCCCATCTGATTCAGGTTCACATTGCTGCTGCTGCTGCTGTGGGATCTTGCTGTGCACACACTGGGCCTGTGGCCTTTGCCTGCACTGCAACAACGACCACACTTTATTAAACTAAATCTGGCTCAGGGACCGCAAAGTGGGTTCAAGGAAAAAGCTTGAAAAGGGGTCGGGTAAATTCAAGCACTTTAAGCACCGAGGCATCGTCGGCTCTGGAGCAAGTGCTGGGGAATGGGAGGAGGATAGATTGGGATTTGATGGCCAGCATGGAGCTGGTGGGCCGAAGGGCCTGTTTCTGTGCTGTGTGACTCCAGATTCTTTTCTCTCTCTCTTTTCCCAGGAATTTCTATTTGGATGGGGGGGGGGGGGTATAGAATTTCCCTGTCTCTGTCTCTCCAGCGTTCTTACCAATCCCAGCACCCCTCCCCTCTCTCTCTCCCCAGACATTCCTGTCTATATTTCATCTTTCAATAAAATGTTAAAGAAAACACCAATGTGAATTGTTGTCAATTTAATTTGGGGGGAGAGAGAGAGAGAGAGAGGAGTGGATCCCATTTCCCCCACACTCTCCTGCAGTCCTCACCCACAACATTTAGTTAATCTGGCCCTCACCAGGTTGTGTGTGTGGGATCTTGCTGTGCACACAGGTGGGTCTGGCTCCCTATTCCTCGCACTGTGACCATGAGCAGAACTTTAAACAGGAAAGATTGAGGGGAAGGAGAAGGGTTGGGGAGGCGGAGGAGGCAGAGAGAGAGATAGAGAAATGGAGGGAGAGCTAAACAGAGAGGGTGTGGGGGGGGGGGTGTGAGAGGGTCTCAGGAGGGGCAGGGGGAAAGAGACACAGAGTCTGGGGGTGTCCTCCTCCATCGTGGGACTGGCAGTGGGATCTTGCTGTGCAGAATTACCTTCATTGTAATTTGAATCATTCATTCATTGACTAAGGGAGGGTGGGTGTGTGATTGTGGGATTGTAAATATTGTTACCACGCTGAGGTGATGTTTCCCTCTGCGCTATTTTGTAACCCCCTAAAGGGATACACCTCACCTCGTAATCTTAAGTAAGTGTGTGTGAGACAGGAGGAAGCTACTGGTTTTAGACATTCAATCCCTACAGTGCAGAAGGAGGCCATTCGGCCCATCTAGTCTGTACCGACCACAATCCCAACCAGGCCCTATTCCCATAACCCCACACTTTTAACCTGCTAATCCCCCTGACACTGGGGTCAATTTAACACGGCCAATCCACCCAACCCGCACAGCTTTGGACTGTGGGAGGAATTGGTAAATTAAAGCAGGATCTGACACTCTCTCCATCAGGAACAACTAACAGGTCTTTAATTTAGACTGGGTGACAACCTTATTAAAACAATGAACAAACTGAATAAACTCCCCAGTAGAATGCTGTTCCAATGACAAGACTCACTCAGGAATAATGAAATAAATCATTACAGAATAGAGTCACCCTCAAATAATATAACACCAGGCGTCTGTTGGAAGTGTGAACTTTCTTCTGCTGCTTGGGTCTGGAATACTTTCTGAGTTGGTTTCTGCTTCTATTTAGATGGTGATGTGATGAAGCTGTATATATTACTGCAGGATTCAGTATCAGACTCTCCCTCCTTCAATCTAAAGAGGCAGCAAGGTCGCTCCCTCCCCGTTATTTCCCCCTGTCCCGGGTTTAAATACCCAGAATTTCCTCACAGTATTCCTGCAATTTGAGTGGCTTGAGGCTGTCACCAACGCCCCAATTTGAATGCAATTGGTTGTGTGTGTTTGAGAGCTTGTTTTAAAATCATTGACCCAATTCAAAGCCTGTTTTGCTCTGCTGGGACTCTGGCTGCTGCTTTGGACACAAATGTTGTAAAGTTGTCTTCTGCAGCCTGCTTTCTGCAGTTTAAAATCCCCAGCACAAAGATACAGGCTTTCTAAAGACACAACGCTGGATGGTTTGGTTTGGTTTTCTCAGCATTTCTTTTCAATATTTACATTTGTCAAACACCAGATGTTTTACCCTTTATGCAGCTTCATAACAATATTAAACAGAGACAGTGTGTGAGAGAGACAGAGAGAGTTGGGGTCTGATGTTGCAGATGTATAGAACGTTGGTTCGGCCGCATTTGGAATACTGCGTCCAGTTCTGTTCGCCACACTACCAGAAGGACGTGGAGGCTTTGGAGAGAGTACAGAGGAGGTTTACCAGGATGTTGCCTGGTATGGAGGGGCTTAGTTATGAGGAGAGATTGGGGAAACTGGGGTTGTTCTCCTTGGAAAGACGGAGGATGAGGGGAGACTTAATAGAGGTGTATAAAATTATGAAAGGCATAGATAGGGTGAACGGTGGGAAGCTTTTCCCCGGGTCGGTGGTGAGTTCACGAGGGGTCATAGGTTCAAGGTGAAGGGGGGGAGGTTTAACACAGATATCAGAAGGACATATTTTACACAGAGGGTCGTGGGGGCCTGGAATGTGTTGCCGGGCAAGGTGGTGGAGGCGGACACACTGGGAACGTTTAAGACTTATCTAGATAGCTATATGAATGGAGTGGGAATGGAGGGATACAAAAGAGTGGTCTAGTTTGGACCGGGGAGCGGCGCGGGCTAATTGTTCTTTGTTTCTCGTTTCAAGGCTTCATTCTATGATCATCTTGCTGGTGCCAGTACAGAGCGAGACTGCGGATAGTTGGGAACCTGTCTCGGGGGCAGGGAATTCAGATGGTGTTCGAAAAGCAGAAGTGGAAATGAATAGGGTTGGGAAGCATTTTCTGATCAGGGCCAGTGTGATCTCCTGGACTCGTTTTGATCGCCTCAGGGGGTCGGAGAGGAATTTCCCAGATTTTTTTTTCCCCATATTGGCCCTGGGGTTTTCACTCTGGGTTTTCACCTCTCCCTGGAGATCACATGGTCTGGAATGGGGGGGTGGGGGTGAGTTAATAGGTTGTGATGAACAAAGCATCGTAGCTGTGAGGGACAGCTCGGTGGATAGGATATTAGGATGTAGATAGGCTGGAAAATTGGGCGGGGATCCTGGATTCAGGATTCAATCCTGGACCGGGGAGCGGCACGGGCTTGGAGGGCCGAAGGGCCTGTTCCTGTGCTGTATTGTTCTTTGTTCTAGTTCGATTGTGGGGTGTGAGGGGGGCTGGAGTTTGAAACCCTGGGGTTAAAATATCCCGGCTTTGTAATTAGTCACAAACCCTTTGGTGAGTGGGAAAGAGTAAATTAAATATCTGTAAAATGAAACTGTCTTTTGGTTGTGTGTGTTTGAGAGCTTGTTTTAAAATCATTGACCCAATTCAAAGCCTGTTTTGCTCTGCTGGGACTCTGGCTGCTGCTTTGGACACAAATGTTGTAAAGTTGTCTTCTGCAGCCTGCTTTCTGCAGTTTAAAATCCCCAGCACAAAGACACAGGCTTTCTAAAGACACAACGCTGGATGGTTCGGTTTGGTTTTCTCAGCATTTCTTTTCAATATTTACATTTGTCAAACACCACATTTTTAACCTTATATATGCAACTTCATAACAATATTAGACAGGGAGAGAGAGATCGGGAGAGACAGAGAGAAAGTCACACAAAGAGAGAGGGAGAGAGAGACAGAGAGAGAGAGAAAGTCACACAAAGAGAGAGGGAGAGAGAGACAGAGAGAGAGAGAGAAAGTCACACAAAGAGAGAGGGAGAGAGAGACAGAGACAGAGAGAGAAAGTCACACAAAGAGAGAGGGAGAGAGAGACAGAGAGAGAGAGAAAGTCACATGGAGTAATGAGGATGGGGCCTGGATGTGAATGTGGGCGGTGTAGACCTGATGGGCCGAATGGCCTCCTTCTGTACTGTCGGATTCTATGATTCTGTAATGGGGGCTGCGTGCGGTGTGAGGGGAGGGTGGAAGGGGACAGGGGGTGGGGGCAGCACTGGTTCCCTTTTCCCCCCCTCCCTCCTCCCAGGCCCTGTCCGGGAGGTTTCGGGGCTGGAGGGGATTGTTCTGGTGAACTGGCCGGGGCCTGGGGAATCTGTTCTTTGTCCAGGATGTATAATGCAGCCTCTGTGACCAGGCCTCAATCCCAGGCCTAACCTCAGGAAGGCTTTTGCATTTTGCTCCTTTTCCAAACAGTGCCTGTGTTTAAATCGATGGGACTCGACGGTCGAATAAAACCTGCAGCAGCCACTTTAATACAAAGAACAGCACAGCACAGGAACAGGTCCTTTGGCCCTCCAAGCCTGCGCCGATCATGTTTACCTATCGAGACCAATGGCCTGTATCCCTCTATACCCCGTTTGTTCATGTGTCTATCCAGATAAGTCTTAAATGTCACTAATGTATCTGCCTCAACCACCTCACTAGGCAGCGCATTCCAGGCCCCCACCACCCTCTGTGTAAAAACCTTCCCCGCACAGGTCCACTCAACCTTTCCCCCTTATCTTGAACTTGTTCCCCTTGTAATTATCATTTCTGTCCTGGGAAAAAGCTCCCAACTGTTCATCCTCGCCGCACCCCTCATAATTTTATAAACTTCCAGCTGGTCGTCCCTCAGCCTCTGTCTTTCCAGGGAGAACAATCCCAGTTTATTCAATCAATCCTCACAGCCAATACCCTCCATACCATGCAACATCCTGGGCAACCCTTTCATTGGATTTGGGATGTGATTGTGGGTTTTCCAGTTATATCTCTTTCTCTTCAATCTTTCTCCCGTGATTGAGAGTTATCAGGGAGGGAGAGAGAGAGAGAGAGAAAGGGATGGTAACAGAGAGAGAGAGAGAGAGAGAAAGGGATGGTAACAGAGAGAGAGAGAGAGAAAGGGATGGTAACAGAGAGAGAGAGAGAGAAAGGGATGGTAACAGAGAGAGAGAGAGCAAAGGCAGAGGGGCAGGGAGAGGAGAGAGATTGGAGGGGAGTGGGTTAGCGGGTGGGGGTGGGGGAGCCTCCGCTGTGCACTCACAGCCCAGCCAGCTCCCCAGTCTCTGGTTAGGTGCATTAACCCACTCTGGCGCATTAACAGGCGCCAGAGTGTGGCGACTAGGAGAATTTCACAGTAACTTCATTGCAGTGTTAATGTAAGCCTTACTTGTGACTAAGAAATAAACTTTACTTTACTTTACTCTGAGATAAAGACCCTCACTCACAGCCTCCCAGAAGGTGGGATTTATAAACAGCGACTGTGTAACTGAGGCTGAATCTGTGCTGTTGTGTTTGAAAATATATTTTCCTCATATTTGATGTGTTGTAAAGATATTGGAATGTGGCTGCTACCACATTGCAGTGAGAGAGAGATGTGGCTTTGCAGGAGGAGCTTCCCTCCCCATTTCCCCATGGAAATCCCTGAGAAATAGCAAACGTGGCTCACAACACGTCATTATTTGAAACGGTCAGACAGAAACTTATCAGAGAGAGCATTTTAATCCCCATTCATCCCCAGACGGGGAAACAGAGCAGAGATCAGGACAGATTATCCAGAGTAGGAGAGACCGGGGCAGAGATGGGGTATTGGATATATATATAGATCTGGGGGGAAAGCAAGAGAGACACAGGTTCAGAGATAGAGGCAGAGAAAGAGAGAAACAGCAAGAGAAAGAGGGAATCAGAGAAGGGTGTGACTGTGCTCGAAGTGGAAGGTTCCCTGTTCAGATCGAATGTACAAACAGCACCAATGCTGGAGTGACTTATTATTTTCATTTGCGGGGGGGGGGGGGGGCGGAGAGATGGAGGGGAGAGAGAGGGAGATGTGTGGTTCCCTCATTTCCCACTCACTTTACCCCAATCCTCACTTCAAAATCACTTTGTATCTGGCCCTGTTCAAGCTGTGTGTGTGGGATCTTGCTGTGCACTCATGCTCTGTCCCCCTGCCCCATATTCCTCACACTATGACAGAGCCCCATGCTTTAAACATAAAAAGATGGAGGGGAAGGAGGGTGGGGTAGAGAGAGAGAGAAACAGGGTGAACAGAGAAGGGGTGGGGAGTGTTGGGTGCTCAGTGGAGGGGGGTAGGGGGATAGAGACAGAGGCTCTGTGGGGGGGGGAGGTGTCCTCCTGCAGTGTGGGTCTCCCTGTGGGATCCTGATTGCAGCATTCCCAGTCTCTCTCCCTCTCACTGTGAAGCACTCGGGAGAGAGAGGGAGCTGAAATTCAAATTCCTGAGCCTGGGGGAAAGGCTTGTTCTCAATCCCAGAGTCCTGCTTGTGTTTTCAGACAGGGCGCTGGGATTTGTGGGTGTGGATGGAGAAGATTGTTCTGTTTAACTGGGGGGTGGGAGAGAGGGGGGTTTGTTCTTTCCACCTGAGGAATAATGCAGCCTCTGTGACTAAGCCGCACTTCACGGCCTAAATCTCAGCAGCACTTTTGCATTCGCTTAATTCCCCAACAGGGTTTAAGTGGCTGAATTCAATGGTTCAATAAAATGTGCAGCAGCTGCTTCAGGGTGGGATTGTGGGTTTTCCTGCTCCCGCCCCCGCTCTCATTTCCCTTTTGATTGTGAGTTTTATTTTAAACGGTCAGACAGAAACTTAGAGAGAGCATTTCAATCCAGATTCACCCTGAGATAGAGAAACAGAGCAGAGATCAGGACAGGTTATCCAGAGACGGGGTATTGGACAGATATAGATCTGGGGGAAGTGTGTAAGAGACGGAGAGGGAGAAACAGAGGGGGGGGGGGGTGCGGGGAGGGGAGAGGTGACTGATAGAAGTGGGAACTTCATTGGGGCCTCCTGTGTTTATTCACTGGCCTGTCTCTGGAGTAAAGCCCCCAGAATGCTTTGACGTGTTTAATAAATTCAATATCGGGACAGTCAGGAAGTTCATTGCATTTGAAACGTGTTCCCATTTTGTCAGGGTTTAATAATGAGGAGGTGAAAGTGAATGTTCCCCCCCCCACCCCCCAGTGAGATTGTGAATTTCAGCAAGTCCTGGGATCTTGCTGTGCCTTTTATTGTTTTTAATCAGCTTTTGTTTTGTGTTTAATCAAATTTCACTTTATTTTCTCTTTCTCTCTTCCAAGGAGAATTCCATTGGAAACTTTGGCGATGCAGAGAGCGAATAGTTTTGCCGTGAGGAATCCTCGGACAAGAGCTATAACCAGAGAGAAAAATATTAATAAAAGTCCCCGTGTCTTTGTCGTTCATTTTTATTCACAGATAGACTGGTGGGGCTTTTACACTGAGGGTTCGTGGTCTGTGTGTCAGGGGGAGGGGGTATTCCCAGTGATCCCTGCTCCAATGTAATCCCACAGATTTCAATCCCTCTCCCTGAAGCTCTGTCTGTGCAACTCCCCCATCCTCAGAACTGTTTCTCCACATCTTTCCAATCCCTGTCTCTCCCCATCCTTTATACCTCAGCCTCTCACAATGGCAGCATCTTTCCCTTTTTCTCTCATTCTCTCTATCTTTCACTCTCTCTGAAACTTTGTCACTCTGTCTTGCCAAAGCCCCACTTTCTATTTATCGCGACATCTCACTTTGTATCTCAGCCTCTCTGGACATCTCTCTCTCTCTCTGTGGATCATTTTATCTCAATCACAGCAGCCTCCTCTCCTTCTCTCTCTCTATCTCTGCTCCCCCCTCTGTCTATCTCTGCTCCCTCTCTGTGACTCATTCTGTCTGAAGTACAGCAGCATTCTCTCTCACTCCCCATCTCTATATCTTTTCACAATAACTTCATTGCAGTGTTAATGGAAGCCTACTTGTGATTAACAAATAAAATTTTAACTTTAACTCTGCTTTTATTTGTCTCTTATCTCTCTCTATCTCCTTCACTCTCTCTATCTGCTTCCCCCTCTCTCTGATCTCTGCTTCCTTCTCTATGAATCAGTCTGAATTACAGTCGCATCCTCCCCATCTCCATCTCTCTGATCTCTGCTTCCCCCTCTCTGTGAATCATTCCGTCTGAATTACAGCAGCATTCTCTCTATCTCCATCTCTACTTCTCTGTCTCTCTCTATCTCTCTCTCTCTCGTGGGGGACAGGCCAGATCACGGGTTTGCTGTTCACAAGCAGCAAAGGCCCAGGAACGCAGAGGGAGGGAATCGGGGGCAATTCAGAGGGATTCAGCACTGCTGAAAGGGGGGAGTGTGTAATACAGGGGCTTGTTCAGAGCCAGGGGCTATTAGACAGAGAGGGAAGGGGCTGGTGGGGGAGGCTGTTGTACAAGTGGGGGGAATATTATAACACAGGCTGACCAGAGTCAGGGGTTATCAGAGAAAGGGGGCAATGGAGATGGGGGGGAAGAATCAGACAGGGGGTCTGTTGTACAGGATGGGGGTGGGGGATGTTATAACACAGGCTGCTCAGTGTCAGGGGAATTCGTCATTTGAACGTTAATGTTTAAAATGGGCAGAGTTTCCACATCCAACTCCACCAGGAGCTGTTTACAGGGGGGTGGTGGACGGGGATGGACGCGCGGTTGGGGGGGGGGGGGGGGTACTAATTAGAAAGGGGGGGATCTGTCAGTCCAGAGGCTGTTCACAGGGAGGGAGTGGGAATTTGCCAGGTTGAGAGGGGAGGCGGGGGGAAAGAGGGGAACTTAGAGGGATATTCAGCTGGGGGGCTTTGAAGATGGTTTGGGCAGTGGGGGGAGCGGGGTACGGGGCTCAGAGGGAAGGATCGGGAGATTTAGAGGGATTGTGAGGAGGGACGACAGAATTGGCTGGAGTGGGGGGGGGGGGAATTGAGAGGGATTAAAGGGGGAGAGTGGAGAGGGAGACTCAGGGATTGTGGTAGGGAATTAGAGGGATTCGGGGATTTAAGGGTCTCATGGGGACTTTGGGATTTAGCGGGGCTGAGAGGGAGGGAATCGGGGGGAATTGAGGGGGATTTGGGAAGGGGGGGCTTAGAGGGGGATTTTTGGGGTTCTGAGGGATACAGGAAGGATTGGGGGGCTTACGGGGATTACAAGACATGGTTTGGTGCTCAGACAGATTGAAGGGGTGGGATTGGAGAGGGAGCAGGATTCGGGGGCAGAGGAATGTGGCGAGGGTGGGGGCGATCTCGGGAGACATTCAGGGGGGATTCTAGAGGAATCTCAGGGGCTTAGAATCTGGGGAGGGTCTGGATGGGGTAGGGAGTCAGAGAGGGAGTTAGCGGGAGGGGGGAGTCGGGGTGGAGGGAAAGGGATTGAGGGCGGGGTGGATTCATAGGGATTTGGGAGGGGGGAAGTTCAGAGAGGGATTTAGGGTGGGGCCTTGCATCAGGGTTAGAATTGGGGGGGTGTCGAGCGATTCGGAGTGGGGGGGTGACTCAGAGGGATTCTGGGGTGGGGAGGACTGAGGAAGGATTGGGTGCAGGCGTCAGGGGGGCTTGGGTTTGGCAGGGGGGCAAAGGGAGCCTTTTGGGGGGGGGGGGGGCTGAGGAATTGGGGTAGGAACTTGGAGGATTCAGGGGGCTGAGAGTCAGATTGGCGGTGGGTGTCAGAGAGATTGGGGGTGCTTACAGTCGGATGAAAGGAGATGGGGCAGAGGGACAGGGAATCAGGTGGGGGAAAGAGGAGTTTTGGGGGGGAATTAGTGGAGATTGAGGGCGGGGGGTTGAGAAGGATTGGGAGTGGCTCAGACGGCTTTGGCGGTGAGTTCCTGAGAGAGAGTGAGTGGGGGGGTGATTAGAGTGGGATTGGAGAAGATTGGGCAGAGAGGATCGGGGGGAGGGGCAGAGAGGATCGGGGGGAGGGGCAGAGAGGATCGGGGGGAGGGGCAGAGAGGATCGGGGGGAGGGGCAGAGAGGATCGGGGGGAGGGGCAGAGAGGATCGGGGGGAGGGGCAGAGAGGATCGGGGGGAGGGGCAGAGAGGATCGCCGGGGGAGGGGCAGAGAGGATCGGGGGGAGGGGCAGAGAGGATCGGGGGGAGGGGCAGAGAGGATCGGGGGGAGGGGCAGAGAGGATCGGGGGGAGGGGCAGAGAGGATCGGGGGGAGGGGCAGAGAGGATCGGGGGGAGGGGCAGAGAGGATCGGGGGGAGGGGCAGAGAGGATCGCCGGGGGGGGGGGGAAGCTGGAGGCGGGGGGGGGAAGCTGGAGGCGGGGGGGGGGGAAGCTGGAGGCGGGGGGGGGGGAAGCTGGAGGCGGGGGGGGGGGGGGGAGGCGGGGGGGGGGGGGGGGAAGCTGGAGGCGGGGGGGGGGGGGGGGGAAGCTGGGGGGGGGGGAAGCTGGGGGGGGGGGAAGCTGGGGGGGGGGGAAGCTGGGGGGGGGGGAAGCTGGAGGCGGGGGGGGGGGAAGCTGGAGGCGGGGGGGGGGGGAAGCTGGAGGCGGGGGGGGGGGGGGAAGCTGGAGGCGGGGGGGGGGGGGGAAGCTGGAGGCGGGGGGGGGGGGGGAAGCTGGAGGCGGGGGGGGGGGGGGAAGCTGGAGGCGGGGGGGGGGGGGGAAGCAGGAGGCGGGGGGGGGGGGGGAAGCTGGAGGCGGGGGGGGGGGGGAAGCTGGAGGCGGGGGGGGGGGGAAGCTGGAGGCGGGGGGGGGGGGAAGCTGGAGGCGGGGGGGGGGGGAAGCTGGAGGCGGGGGGGGGGGGAAGCTGGAGGCGGGGGGGGGGGGAAGCTGGAGGCGGGGGGGGGGGGAAGCTGGAGGCGGGGGGGGGGGGGAAGCTGGAGGCGGGGGGGGGGGAAGCTGGAGGCGGGGGGGGGGGGAAGCTGGAGGCGGGGGGGGGGGGAAGCTGGAGGCGGGGGGGGGGGGAAGCTGGAGGCGGGGGGGGGGGGAAGCTGGAGGCGGGGGGGGGGGGAAGCTGGAGGCGGGGGGGGGGGGAAGCTGGAGGCGGGGGGGGGGGGAAGCTGGAGGCGGGGGGGGGGGGAAGCTGGAGGCGAGGGGGGGGGGAAGCTGGAGGCGAGGGGGGGGGGAAGCTGGAGGCGGGGGGGGGGGGAAGCTGGAGGCGGGGGGGGGAAGCTGGAGGGGGGGGGGAAGCTGGAGGCGGGGGGGGGAAGCTGGGGGGGGAAGCTGGGGGGGGAAGCTGGAGGCGGGGGGGGGAAGCTGGAGGCGGGGGGGGGGAAGCTGGTGGCGGGGGGGGAAGCTGGAGGCGGGGGGGGAAGCTGGAGGCGGGGGGGGGGGAAGCTGGAGGCGGGGGGGGGGGAAGCTGGAGGCGGGGGGGGGGGAAGCTGGAGGCGGGGGGGGGGGAAGCTGGAGGCGGGGGGGGGAAGCTGGAGGCGGGGGGGGAAGCTGGAGGCGGGGGGGGAAGCTGGAGGCGGGGGGTAAGCTGATGGCGGGGGGGGGAAGCTGAAGGCGGGGGCGGGGAAGCTGAAGGCGGGGGGGGGAAGCTGAAGTCGGGGGGGGGAAGCTGAAGGCGGGGGCGGGGAAGCTGAAGGCGGGGGGGGGAAGCTGAAGGCGGGGGCGGGGAAGCTGAAGGCGGGGGGGGGAAGCTGAAGGCGGGGGGTGGGGCAGATGGAGGCGGGGGCGGGAAGCTGAAGGCGGGGGGGGGAAGCTGAAGGCGGGGGGGGGAAGCTGAAGGCGGGGGGGGGGGGCAGATGGAGGCGGGGGGGGGGAGAGGGGAATTTGGGGGTGAGAGACTGAGGGCGGGGGGTTTAAAAGGATTGGGAGTGGGTTCAGGAGAGGGGTTCGGGGGGGATTGAGCTGAGAGCGGAATCTATAGGGCATTGGCAGTAAAGGGAAGGGGGGGATTCAGCAGCGGGCTTTGGGTCTGTTGGTGGGGCGGGGAAAGGCGTTGGGGGAACAGATGGAGAGGGGTAGCAGGGGGGGCAAACTCGGGGTGGGGGCAAACTCGGGTGGGGGCAAAGTCAGGGGGAGCTGGGCAATTCGAGGGGGAATATCGGGGGGGGGGCAATGTTGGGGGGGGCAAGTCAGGGGGAGGGTTAGCGTTCGGACAAAGTCGGGGGGGGCAATGTCGGGGGGGCAATGTCGGGGGGGGCAATGTCGGGGGGGGCAATGTCGGGGGGGCAATGTCGGGGGGGGCAATGTCGGGGGGGGCAATGTCGGGGGGGGGCAATGTCGGGGGGGGCAATGTCGGGGGGGGCAATGTCGGGGGGGGCAATGTCGGGGGGGGGGCAATGTCGGGGGGGGCAATGTCGGGGGGGGGCAATGTCGGGGGGGGGCAATGTCGGGGGGGGGCAATGTCGGGGGGGGGGGCAATGTCGGGGAGAGAGATTGAGAAGGAGAGAGATTGAGAGGGAGAGAGATTGAGAGAGAGAGAGATTGAGAGGGAGAGAGATTGAGAGGGAGAGAGATAGAGAGAGAGATTGAGAGGGAGAGAGATTGAGAGGGAGAGAGATTGAGAGGGAGAGAGATTGAGAGGGAGAGAGATTGAGAGGGAGAGAGATTGAGAGGGAGAGAGATTGAGAGGGAGAGAGATTGAGAGAGAGAGAGATTGAGAGGAAGAGAGATTGAGAGAGAGAGATTGAGAGGGAGAGAGATTGAGAGGGAGAAAGATTGAGAGAGAGAGAGATTGAGAGGGAGAGAGATTGAGAGGGAGAGAGATTGAGAGGGAGAGAGATTGAGAGAGAGAGAGATTGAGAGGGAGAGAGATTGAGAGGGAGAGAGATTGAGAGGGAGAGAGATTGAGAGGGAGAGAGATTGAGAGAGAGAAAGGTTGAGAGATAGAAAGATGGAGAGGGAGATTGAGAGGAGGCTGCAAACAGAGAGAAAAGCAGAGCTGAGGCGGGAAAGGTGCAGACAGAAAGTGAAGAGGTTCATACTCACCATCGCACATGTTTTCCCTCGGTGATCTCTCCAACTCCTTCCATCCCCTCTCCCATGGTGGGGAGAGAGATCCAGGAACAGGGGCTTTGTGCTGGGAAAGGGGGGTTAAAATATCAGAGCTGGAACTCCATGCAAGCACACACTGACTCACTCACTCACAAAGACACAGCTTACCTGATACTTACCAACCCACGTGGAGAGAGAGACTGGACAAAGGAGCCTCAGCCTTTTTATAACCTCACTGAGTCACTCAAACTGTCCACACCTCCCCAATCACCCCACCCATCCAACCACAGCTCCTACACCTCACCTGAACCCACCTACTCCAGGTATGGGCCAGTCCAACACCAACCTGTCTCTGAGTGTGTGGGGGGGTGTTTGTGTGTGTGGGGGTTAGTGAGCACCAGGCAAATGGTTCATCCCAAGGCTCTCCCTCCCCCCCACTCCCAGCTTCACATCACCAGCACTGGGAGCTGAGAGAAGATGGATTTAAATGAACCAGCAGCCCTGCACTGCCAGAGAGAGAGAGAGAGGCCAGGTCTGAATGTGGATTGTACAACTTGTTCATCCAGGACTCCATCCGCTACAGGTTTGCACCCTTTGCTGATTCTTGCAAAGTTCACTTTTCCTTAAGTTGCCTGAACTGAAACAATATCTTGCAAAGTTCTTTGTTGCTGCGTTTACAAATCCCACTTCTGATTTACAATGCTGTGTGTCCGGGTGTGTGTGTGTGTGCCCTGTGCTTCATGGTTAATGATTCACCAGAGATCAGAGCTGCAAAATAAAGCGTTTAGCCTTTTTTAACAGAAGCACTGGCTGGGGGAGGGGAGGGAGAGAATGAGAGTGAAGTTTCTGTCTGATAAATGCTGTAAATGTGTCTTTACCCACCAGCTCTGCAGAGAGACAGATGCAGGATTTTAAACTCTCTGGGAGCTGCAGGCAGGGACTCACACACACACACACACACAGAGATAGACATCAGCTCGTGTTTCACACCAACAACCAGGCTGGAGTCGATGCAGCTAATTTCCATCCAGAAATGTACTTGATCCATGAAGTCAGTGAGGGTTACATTCCCATGACTTCCCATTCAGTCCAATCCAGTTCAGTTTGTTGGAATGCAGTGTGGGAGCCTCTGAGGGAGTTTGGCTCTGGGGGGGGGTTCACTTTTCTCTCATTCAATCTCTCCTGTCTTCCACCCTCTCACAGACCTTCCTTTCGTCCCTGTCCCACCCGCCCCTTTCTCCAAACCTGTTACATTTCTAACTTTCCCCAGTTCACAGGAAAGGTCACAGACCTGAAATGTTTACTCTGTTTCTCTCTCTCTCTGCACAGATGCTGCCGAACCTGCTGAGTTTAATTCCAGCATTTCCCTGTTTTCTAAGATTTCACAGAATAGTGTTGGTGCAGGAGGAGGCCATTTGGCCCATCGTGTCTGCACCAGCTCTCCAATGTGCTGTTAAATCAGAGATTGGTGTAAAACTGGGATCTGTTCCTGACTGAGAGCGAAACGGCAGCTTTACATTTCCAGACTGAAAATAACTGGCCAATATTTTGTGCAGATTGTTCCCAGTTCCTTGCTTGTGGTCTATCCCTAACTGCCCTTGAACTGAGCAGCTTGCTTGCTGGGCCATTCCAGAGTCAACCACATCGTGTGGACCTGGATTCACATGAAAGACTTACAGGGACTACCAGACCTGCTGAGATTTTCCAGCATCCTCTGGCCTTATTCTGGAGTCGGATAAATTCCTTCTCTAAAGGGCATCGGTGAACCAAATGGGTTTTAACGGCAATGGTTTCATGGCCATCACCAGGCCTTTAATGACAGATTTTTATTGAATTGAGATTTCACTATTTGCTGTGGTGTGATTGGAAGCTGGCTGCCCAGTGCATTACCCTCGGACTCTGGGCTCCCAGCCCAGTGACAATACCAACACACCATCAGATTGAGAGCATTTGTGTGATAGTCCCCAGTCTACCACTTTCAGGCCGGTCTCAATATGTTTAAAATAAACCGTTTTAAAATAAATCAATTCAAGTCTACATTAAATACCAGTTGGAGGAATTCACAGTTGCCTGGGGCAGTTTTCTAGCACATTACCATCTTTCTATAGATAAGGAATCAAGTATTGTACACAATACTCCAGAGGTAGTCTCTCCAATGCCTTGCACACTGGAAACATACTGGAATTTAGAAGAATGAGAGATCAAATTGACAAGATGATAAAAGGTGTGGATAAAGTAGACGTGGAGCGGATGCTTCCTCTTGTGGGACATTCTAGGACGAGAGGTCACAGTCTTAGGATAAGGGGTAGCAAATTTAAAACAGAGCTGAAGAGAAACGACTTCTCCCAAAGGGTTGTGAATCTGTGGAATTCGCTCCCCCAAAGAGCGGAGGATGCTGGGACAGTGAGTAAATTTAAGGAGGGGTTAGACAGATTATTAATTGGTGATGGGTTGAAGGGTTATGGGGAGAAGGCAGGAACATGGGGATGAGGAGCATATCGGCCATGATCGAATGATGGAACGGACTCGATGGGCCGAATGGCCTAATTCTGCTCCTATATCTGAGGAATTTCTGACCCTTCCTATTTAATAATTCATTCCCTCGTAATAAATGGTAACATTTTATGACATTTCTAATTAATTGCTGTACCTGTATATTAGCCCCTTTTGATTCATGCCCAAGGACGGCCCAATCCCTCTGTCCCTCAGAAAGTTGTGATCTCACACCATTTAGTTATTAATTGTAGGGAAGTTGTTGAAGAAGATTCTTAGAGATAGGATGTATGCGCATTTAGAAAGGAATAAAATCATTAACGATAGTCAGCATGGTTTTGTGAGAGGGAGGTCATGCCTCACTGACCTGGTGGAGTTTTTTGAAGAAGTGACTAGAATGGTTGACGAGGGAAGGGTCGTGGATGTCGTCTATATGGACTTTAGTAAAGCGTTTGAAAAAGTCTCTCATGGCAGGTTGGTGCAAAAGATTGGATTTCATGGGATAAAGGGGGAGGTGGCTCGATGGGTGGAGAACTGGCTGGGTCACAGAAGACAGAGGGTGATCGTGGAAGGGTCTTTTTCCGGCTGGAGGACTGTGACTAGTGGTGTTCCGCAGGGCTCTGTATTGGGACCTCTGCTGTTTGTGATTTATATAAACGATCTGGAAGAAGGTGTAACTGGGGTGATCAGTAAGTTTGCGGACAACACGAAAATGGCTGGACATGTAGATAGTGAGGAACATTGTCAGAGGCTACAGAAGGATATAGATAGGCTGGAAATTTGGGCAAAGAAATGGCAGATGGAGTTCAATCCTATTAAATGCGAAGTGATGCATTTTGGTGGAACTAACGTAAGGGGAGCTATACGATAAATGGCAGAACCATAAAGGGTGTAGATACGCAGTGGGACCTGGGTGTGCATGTCCACAGATCCTTGAAGGTGATGTCACAGGTGGAGAAGGTAGTGAATAAGGCAAATGGCATGCTTGCCTTTATAGGACGGGGCATAGAGTATAAAAGTTGGGGTCTGATGTTGCAGTTGTACAGAACGTTGGTTCAGCCGCATTTGGAATACTGCGTCCAGTTCTGGTCGCCACACTACCAGAAGGACGTGGAGGCTTTGGAGAGAGTGCAGAGGAGGTTTACCAGAATGTTGCCTGGTATGGAGGGGCTTAGTTATGAGTAGAGATTGGGTAAACTGGGGTTGTTCTCACTGGAAAGATGGAGGATGAGGAGTGAACTGATAGAGGTGTATATAATTATGAAAGGCATAGATAGGGTGAACGGTGGGAAGCTTTTCCCCAGGTCGGCGGTGATGTTCACGAGGGGTCATAGGTTCAAGGTGAGGGGGGGAGGTTTAACAGGGATATCAGAAGGACGTATTTTACACAGAGGGTGGTGGGGGCCTGGACTGCGCTGCCGGGCAATGTGGTGGAGGCGGACACACTGGGAACGTTTGAGACTTATCTAGATAGCCATATGAACGGAGTGGGAATGGAGGGATACAAAAGAATGGCCTAGTTTGGACCAGGGAGCGGTGCGGGCTTGGAGGGCCGAAGGGCCTGTTCCTGTGCTGTATCATTCTTTGTTCTTTGTTTTGTTCTTGATCATGGATAAAGATAGATCTGGTCCTCGGGTTAAGGTTCTAAACCGGAAAACGGCCAAATTTGAAGAAATGAGAAAGGATCTAAAAAGTGAGGACTGAGACAGGCTCTTCTCTGGCAAGGGTGTGATTGGTAAGTGGGAGGCCTTCAAAGGAGAAATTTTGAGAGTGCAGAGTTTGTCTGTTCTTGTCAGGATGAAAGGCAAAGTGAAAAAGAATAAGGAACCTTGGTTCTCGAGGGATATTGGAACTCTGATGATGAAGAAGAGAGAGATGTGTGACATGTATAGGCAACAGGGAGCAAATAAGATGCTTGAGGAGTATAAAAAGTGCAAGAAACTACTTAAGAAAGAAATCAGGAGGGCGAAAAGAAGATATGAGGTTGCTTTCGCAGACAAGGTGAAGGATAATCCGAAGAGCTTCTACAGGTGTATTATGAGCAAAAGGATAGTAAGGGATAAAATTGGTCCTCTTGAAGATCAGAGTGGTCGGCCATGTACGGAACCAAAATATATTTACTAAGGAAACGGGCATGGAGTCTATGGAAATAAGGCAAATAAGTAGGGAGGTCATGGAACCTATACAGATTAAAGGGGAGGAGGTGCTTGCTGTCTTGAGGCAAATCAGAGTAGATAAATCCCCAGGACCGGACAGGGTATTCCCTCGGACCTTGAAGGAGTCTCGTGTTGAAATTGCAGGGGCCCTGGAAGATATGTTTAAAATGTCGGTATCCACGGGTCAGTGGCTGGATGATTGGAGGATAACTCATGTTGTTCCGTTGTTTAAAAAAGGCTCAAAACGTAATGCGGGAAATTATAGGCCGGTAAGTTTGACGTCAGCAGGAGGTAAATTAATGGAAGGAGTACTAAGAGATAGGATCTACAAATAATTGGATAGACAGGGACTCATTAGGGAGAGTCAACATGGCTTTGTGCGTGGTAGGTCATGTTTAACCAATCTATTGGAGTTTTTCGAGGAGGTTACCAGGAGAGTGGATGAAGGGAAGGCGGTGGATGTTGTCGACATGGAATTCAGTAAGGCCTTTGACAAAGTCCCACATGGGAGGTTACTTAGGAAGTTTCAGTCGCTAGGGAAACATGGAGAGGTCGTAAACGTGCTTAGACATTGGCTCAATGGAAGAAGCCAGAGAGTGGTAGTGGAGGATTGCTTCTCTGAGTGGAGGCCTGTGACTAGTGGTGTGCCACAGGGATCAGTGCTGGGTCCATTGTTGTTTGTCATCTATATCAATGATCTGGATGATAATGTGGTAAATTGGATCAGCAAATTTGTTGACGATACAAAGATTGGAGGTGTCGTGGACAGTGAGGAAGGTTTTCACAGCTTGCAGAGGGATTTGCTCGCAAAATGGGCTGCAAAATGGCAGATGGAGTTTAATGCAGACAAGTGTGAGGTATTGCACTTTGGAAGGACAAACCAAGGTAGAACATACAAGGTAAATGGTAGGACACTGAGGAGTGCAGTAGAACAGAGGGATCTGGGAATACAGATACATAATACATAAAAGTGGGGTCACAGGTAGTTAAGGCCGTAAAGAGTGCTTTTGGTACATTGGCCTTTACAAATCAAAGTATTGAGTATAAGAGTTGGAATGTTATGGTGAGGTTGTATGAGACATTGGTGAGGCCGAATTTAGAGTATTGTGAGCAGTTTTGGTCACCTAATTACAGGAAGGATATTAATAAGGTTGAAAGAGTGCAGAGAAGGTTTACAAGGCTGTTGCCGGGACTTGAGAAACTGAGTTACAGAGAAAGGTTGAACAGGTTAGGACTTTCTTCCCTGGAGCATAGACGAATGAGGGGAGATTAGCCTCACGTGCCAGTGAGGCTAAGAATAGGAAGTTAGTACAATTGAATGCTTGGCTAAAGGACTGGTCCAAATCATAGACATCATAGAAACCCTACAGTACAGAAAGAGGCCTTTCGGCCCATGGAGTCTGCACCGACCACAATCCCACCCAGGCCCTACCCCCATATCCCTACATATTTTACCCATGAATCCCTCTAACCTACTCATCCCAGGACACTAAGGGGCAATTTTAGCATGGCCAATCAACCGAACCCGCACATCTTTGGACTGTGGGAGGAAACCGGAGCAACCGGAGGAAACCCACGCAGACACGAGGAGAATGTGCTAACTCCACACAGACAGTGACCCAAGCCGGGAATCGAACCCAGGTCCCTGGAGCTGTGAAGCAGCAGTGCTAATCACTGTGCTACCGTGCCGGTTCAAGAGGGAGGGCTTCATTTTCCTAGATCAATGGGAAGTTTTCAGGAGAGGATGGCACCTGTACAAGAAGGACGGGTCACAACTATATTGGAAGGGCACGAATATCCTGGCTGGGAGTTTTGCTAGTGCAGTTCGGGGGGATTTAAACTAGTATGGCAGGGGGGTGGGGATCAAAATATTAGGTCTACAAGTGTAGAGGCTGGGGACAAGCTTGGGGCTGGGTCAAGGCTGGCAAAGAAGAAGAGCACTCTGGGGGAGGATGACCTCACTGGGCCTGGAGGTCTGGAGTGCTTATACTTCAATGCAAGGAGCGTAGCAGGTAAGGCAGACGAACTTAGGGCCTCAATGCTCACGAGGAATTTGGAGTTGGTTGCCGTGACAGAGACTTGATTGAAAGAGGGACAGGACTGGCAGCTGAATATTCCGGGGTACAAGTGTTTTAGGCGAGACAGAGGAGGGGCCAAAAGAGGTGGGGGAGTAGCAGTATTAGTTGGAGAGCATATTACAGCGGTGCAGAGGGAGGACAATTCAGAGGGGTCGTGTAACGAGTCACTGTGGGTGGAGCTTAGAAACAGGAAGGGCGCAGTCACTATGTTGGGGGTATACTGCAGGCCCCCCAACAGGCCAAGGGAAGTGGAAGAACGGATATGTCAGGAGATACTGGATAGGTGCATGAAAAATAGGGTTGTTGTAGTGGGAGAATTCAATTTCCCTGGTATCGACTGGAAATCACTGAGAGCTGGGACTCTGAATGGGGAGGAATTTGTAAAATGCGTACAGGAGGGTTCTTGAAACAATATGTAGATGGCCCGACTAGAGAGGGGGCTATACTGGACCTAGTACTGGGGAATGAACCCGATCAGGTCTTCAAAGTTTCGGTAGGGAAACATGTGGCAAATAGTGACCACAATTCTGTTAGCTTTAGGATAGTGATGGAAAAGGATGAGTGGTGTCCCAAGAGTAAGGTGTTGGATTGGGGGAAGGCTAACTTTTGTGGGATTAGGCAGAAATTGGCAGCTGTTGATTGGGAGAGGCTGTTTGAGGGTAAATCCACATCTGGCATGTGGGAGTCTTTTAAGGAACAGTTGTTAGGGCTACAGGACAGGCATGTGCCTGTAAAAAAAGATAGGAAGAGTAGGATTTGAGAACCGTGGATAACCAGGGAAATTGAGGGACTGGTCAAAAAGAAAAGAGAGGCGTATGTTAGGTCCAGGCAGCTAAAAACGGAGGGAGCTCTGGAGGAGTACAAAGAAAGTCGGAAAGAACTCAAACGGGAATTAGAAGGGCAAAAAGGGGTCACAAAATGTCTTTGGCAGAAAGGATTAAGGAGAATCCCAAGGCATTTTATTCAAAGAACAAAGAACAGTACAGCACAGGAAACAGGCCCTTCGGCCTTCCAAGCCTGCGCCGCTCCTTGGTCCAACTAGACCAATCATTTGTATCCCTCCATTCCCAGGCTGCTCATGTGACTATCCAGGTAAGCCTTAAACGATGTCAGCGTGCCTGCCTCCACCACCCTACTTGGCAGCGCATTCCAGGCCCCCACCACCCTCTGTGTAAAAAACGTCCCTCTGATATCTGAGTTATACTTCGCCCCTCTCACCTAGTGCCCGTGACCCCTCGTGATCGTCACCTCCGACCTGGGAAAATGCTTCCCACTGTTCATCCTATCTATACACTTCATAATCTTGTACACCTCTATTAGATCTCCCCCCATTCTCCGTCTTTCCAGGGAGAACAACCCCAGTTTACCCAATCTCTCCTCATAGCTAAGTCCCTCCATACCAGGCAACATCCTGGTAAACCTTCTCTGCACTCTCTCTAACGCCTCCACGTCCTTCTGGTAGTGCGGCGACCAGAACTGGACGCAGTACTCCAAATGTGGCCTAACCAGCGTTCTATACAGCTGCATCATCAGACTCCAGCTTTTATACTCTATACCCCGTCCTATAAAGGCAAGCATACCATATGCCTTCTTCATCACCTTCTCCACCTGTGTTGCCACCTTCAAGGATTTGTGGACTTGCACACCTAGGTCCCTCTGTGTTTCTATACTCCTGATGACTCTGCCATTTATTGTATAACTCCTCCCTACATTATTTCTTCCAAAATGCATTACTTCGCATTTATCCGGATTAAACTCCATCTGCCACCTCTCCGCCCAATTTTCCAGCCTATCTATATCCTGCTGTATTGCCCGACAATGCTCTTCGCTATCCGCAAGTCCAGCCATCTTCGTGTCATCCGCAAACTTGCTGATTACACCAGTTACACCTTCTTCCAAATCATTTAAAAATATCACAAATAGCAGAGGTCCCAGTACAGAGCCCTGCGGAACACGACTGGTCACAGACCTCCAGCCGGAAAAAGACCCTTCGACCACTACCCTCTGTCTCCTATGGCCAAGCCAGTTCTCCACCCATCTAGCGACTTCTCCTTGTATCCCATGAGCCTTAACCTTCTTAACCAACCTGCCATGTGGGACTTTGTCGAATGCCTTACTGAAATCCATGTAGACGACATCCACGGCCCTTCCTTCATCAACGGTTTTTGTCACTTCCTCAAAAAACTCCACCAAATTTGTAAGGCACGACCTCCCTCTTACAAAACCATGCTGTCTGTCACTAATTCATCCGTTAGGAACAAAAGAGTTGTCAGGGAAAAAATCGGACCGCTCAGGGATAAAAGTGGGGAATTATGCTTGGAGCCCAAAGAATTAGGGGAGATCCTAAATGAGTACTTTGCGTCGGTATTCACAAAGGAGGGGGATGTGCTGACTGGGAGTGTCTCGGAGGGGAGTGTTGACCCGTTGGAGAAAATCTCCATTACAAGGGAGGATGTGTTAGGTTTGTTAGAGAATATAAAAACTGCCAAATCCCCAGGGCCTGATGGAATCTATCCAAGTCTCCTCAGGGAGACGAGAGATGAAATCGCTGGGCCTCTGACGCAAATCTTTGTCTCGTCACTGGACACAGGTGAGGTCCCAGAGGATTGAAGGATAGCTAATGTGGTCCCGTTATTTAAGAAGGGTAGGAAGGACAACCCGGGAAATTATAGGCCGGTGAACCTGACGTCCGTAGTGGGGAAGTTGTTGGAGAAGATTCTTAGAGATAGGATGTATGCGCATTTAGAAAGGAATAAACTCATTAACGATAGTCAGCATGGTTTTGTGAGAGGGAGGTCATGCCTCACAAACCTGGTGGAGTTTTTTGAAGAAGTGACGAGAATGGTTGACGAGGGAAGGGCCGTGGATGTCGTCTCTCTGGACTTTAGTAAAGCGTTTGACAAAGTCCCTCATGTTAGGCTGGTGAAAAAGGATGGATCTCATGGGATAAAGGGGGAGGTGGCTAAATGGGTGGAGAACTGGCTTGGTCACAGAAGACAGAGGGTGGTAGTGGAAGGGTCTTTTTCCGGCTGGAGGACTGTGACTAGTGGTGTTCCGCAGGGCTCTGTATTGGGACCTCTGCTCTTTGTGATTTATATAAACGATCTGGAAGAACGTGTAACTGGGGTGATCAGTAAGTTTGTGGACGACACAAAATTGGCAGGACTTGCAGATGTGAGGAGCATTGTCAGAAGTGACAGAAGGATATAGATAGGCTGGAAATTTGGGCAAAGAAATGGCAGATGGAGTTCAATAATGATAAATGCGAAGTGATGCATTTTGGTAGAAATAATGTAGGGAGGAGCTATACGATAAATGGCAGAACCATAAAGGATGTAGATACGCAGAGGGACCTGGGTCTGCATGTCCACAGATCCTTGAAGGTGACGTCACAGGTGGAGAAGGTGGTGAAGAAGGCATATGGCATGCTTGCCTTTATAGGACGGGGCATAGAGTACAAAAGTTGGGGTCTGATGTTGCAGATGTATAGAACGTTGGCTCGGCCGCATTTGGAATACTGCATCCAGTTCTGGTCGCCGCACTACCTGAAGGACGTGGAGGCTTTGGAGAGAGTACAGAGGAGGTTTACCAGGATGTTGCCGGGTATGGAGGGGCTTAGTTATGAGGAGAGATTGGGTAAACTGGGGTTGTCCTCACTGGAAAGACGGAGGATGAGGGGTGACCTAATCGAGGTGTATAAAATTATGAAAGGCAGAGATAGGGTGAACGGTGGGAAGCTTTTCCCCAGGTCGGTGGTGACGTTCACGAGGGGTCATAGGTTCAAGGTGAAGGGGGAGAGGTTTAACACAGATATCAGAAGGACATATTTCACACAGAGGGTGCTGGGGGCCTGGAATGCGCTGCCAGGCAAGATGGTGGAGGCGGACACACTGGGAACGTTTAAGACTTATCTCGATAGCCATATGAACGGAGTGGGAATGGAGGGATACAAAAGAATGGTCGAGTTTGGACCAGGGAGCGGCATGGGCTTGGAGGGCCGAAGGGTCTGTTCCTGTGCTGTATTGTTCTTTGTTCAATTGATAGAGGTGTATAAAATTATGATGGATATAGGTAGAGTGAATGGAAGCAGGCTTTTTCCACTGAGGCTAGGGGAGAAAAAAAACTAGAGGGCGTGGGTTAAGGGTGAAGGGGGAAAAGTTTGAGGGGAATATTAGGGGGGGCTTCTTCACACAGAGAGTGGTGGGAGTGTGGAATGAGCTGTCAGATGAAGTGGTGAATGCGGGTTCACTTTTACCATTTAAGAAAAACTTGGACAGGTACATGGATGAGAGGGGTGTGGAGGGATATGGTCCAGGTGCAGGTCAGTGGGACTAGGCAGAAAAATGGTTCGGCACAGGCAAGAAGGACCAAAAGGTCTGTTTCTGTGCTGTAATGTTCTCTGGTTCTCGGTTCTAACAGACTGGGAATAGATCGGGGCAAGCTTGGAGGGCCGAAGGGCCTATTCCTGTGCTTTATTGTTCTTTGTTCTGAGCCCACACTGGACACCCCCCCCCCCCCTCAGATCCTGTGTCTCATCCCACCATCTCACTTCAACCCTCTGTTTTGCTGTCAATGTCTGTATTTCCCTTACCACCGCTCTAGATTTATTTGTTCTGTAACTCTCCCCAACTCCCTACCCAGTAAGGGTAACTCAATAAATCCTGCCCTGATTCCATCTACCAAAATGCATCATCTCGCATTTATCTAAATTAAACTTCATCTGCCATTTGTCAGCCCACTGGCCCAATTGATCAAGATCCCGTTGCATTCGGAGATAACCTTCACTGTCCACTATGCCACCAATCTTGGTTTCATCTCCAAACTTACTAACCATGCCTCCTAAATTCTCACCCAAATCAATGTAACACAGGACATGGAGAAATCAGACATTGGTATAGTTAATGCTGGTATTTAGCATCATGCTTCAACGCCGCTACCTTTCCCTGACCTGAAATAGATGCTCTATTCAGAAATTATTTAACACTCGGGTATTCCTGGAGGAACAGACGGACGGTGCACAGTGAAACTTTATGCTGTTGATGGCAGCCTAGAATCAGAAAGATTGAAGGAACTCACAAGATCAATCCTATTTTTGATGTGAGTGGGGTGAGACAGAGAGTGTTGAGGTGAAGGGGAATTTTGAGGTGACAGGGTCAGTGTTGAGGTGAGGGGTGTTGCTGTGGACGGTGGGAGTTGAGGTGAGAGGCGGTTACTGAGGTGAGAGGGAGTGTGTTGATGTGAGGAGGGAGCTTTCAGATGAGAGGGGAACAACATGGTGTTATATCAATACACACTGATCCAACAAACACTCCCAGGATATTTACTGCAGGGATTAGGTGTGAAGTCAGTCTGTCCCCTCACGCTGCCAGCCAGAGTGCAGAGGGAGCGGTGACAGCCCTTAAACACGGAGCAAACATCATCTGCAACATCCCATCAAACACTCCAATGTCAGCTACAGAGGTCCAGTGTCACTCCCACCCCATCTTAACTGTGTGACCAGGCTGTCTCATGGCTGCTAAAGCGAAGGTTCAACTTAGTCAGGCAACCTTCAGGCTCGATATCCGTAAGCTTGCGCCCATCGGACATTTACAAGGATAAGCTGCCTCTACACTCCCATCAAATACCCTCATTGTAGATGCAGCACAGGCCCAGATACACAAACTATCTCCCTCTACACTGTCCAAACACGAATCTCCAGTGCAGGTATAGCAGAGGGTGAGATACACAGTGTGTACAGGTGAGAGGGGAGAGCGTTGAGGCGAGAGGGGGAGAGCGTTGAGGCGAGAGGGGGAGAGCGTCGAGGCGAGAGGGAGAGAGCGTTGAGGCGAGAGGGGGAGAGTGTTGAGGCGAGAGGGGGAGAGCGTTGAGGCGAGAGGGGAAGAGCGTTGAGCTGAGAGGGGGAGCGTTGAGGTGAGAGGGGGAGAGCGTTGAGGCGAGAGGGGGAGAGCGTTGAGGCGAGAGGGGGAGAGCGTTGAGGCGAGAGGGGGGGAGCGCTGAGGCGAGAGGTGGAGAGCGTTGAGGCGAGAGGGGGAGAGCGTTGAGGCGAGAGGGGGAGAGCGTTGAGGCGAGAGGGGGGAGTGTGGAGGTGACAGTGGGAGTGTGGAGGTGACAGTGGGAGTGTGGAGGTGACAGTGGGAGTGTTGAGGTGACAGTGGGAGTGTTGAGGTGAGAGGGGAATTTTGTGGTGGGGGGTGAGGTTCTGTAACACACTGGTTGGCGCTGCTGCCTCATGGCGCCAAAGACCCGGGTTTGATTCCAGCCTCGGCTCACTCGCTGTGTGGAGTGTGCACATTCTCCCCTGTCTGTGTGGGAATCTATCCCAGATATGGGTGAAGCAAAGTTCAATACAGATACATCTCCTCTTGATACTGCCCTCTGAAACCCTCCCAGAACAGTTACACACGGGATTGCAGACAGAGCAAAGCTCACTCTGCAGTGTCCCATTGAATAGTTCACTGCAAAGGGTGTTTACTCTGTGTCGAACCCAATTCTGAACCATGTTTCTGTATTTGCCATTGGGTTACTGTAAATTGTGCTTCCATTGAACATTTCCAAGGATAGGGACAGCACTGGGTAAAGTATATGGTCTTGCTGCACTGCCAATTCAAACAGGCTGATAAAAGGGACGTGTATCTTCTGTATCAAACACGTTTCCATCACTGTCCATGAAGTAATCCCAGGGGAGCCTCACTGATATTGATATTTTCCATTTGTGCTTTTATAAGAATGGTCTTCTGTTCATTTGTTGTTATAGTTTGTGAAATACTCCTTCAGATCTTTCCTAAATACAGTTCAGACATTTGGGAATTCGAATGAATTAATTGCAAACATTTTCTGTTGTATAGAACATAGGAAAACTACAGCACAAACAGGCCCTTCGGCCCACAAGTTGCGCCGGTCATGTCCCTACCCACCTAGGCTTATATATAGGCTTACCTAGAACCCTCAATCCTATTAAGTCCCATGGACTCATCCAGGAGTCTCTTAAAAGACCCCATCGAATTTGCCTCCACCACCACTGACGGCAGCCGATTCCACTCACCCACCACCCTCTGAGTGAAAAACTTACCCCTCACTTCTCCTCTGTACCTATTCCCCAGCACCTTTAACCTGTGTCCTCTCGTAGCAGCTATTTCAGCATTGGGAAAAAGCCTCTGTGAGTCCACCCGATCTATACCACTCAACATCTTGTACACCTCTATCAGGTCACCTCTCATCCTTCGTCTCTCCAAGGAGAAAAGACCGAGCTCTCTCAACATATCCTCATAAGGCATGCCAACTAATCCAGGCAACATCCTTGTAAATCTTCTCTGCACCCTTTCAATAATTTCCACGTCCCTCCTGTAATGAGGCGACCAGAACTGAGCACAGTACTCCAAGTGCGGTCTGATGAGGGTCTTATAAAGCTGCATCATTATCCCCGGACTCCTAAACTCAATCCCTCGATTGATGAAGGCCAGGTGAAAACTGCCCCAGTAAAGTAAATCAGATTGACCAACTGGTTGCAATCAATGCCAAATGGGGAATAATTGTCCCGTGTAGAAGTGAGAACCCGTTCCATATTGTGATTGTTTGCAGTATTGGGACAGTGAGATGACCCGATCCAACACAAGAACACTTTGCAATATCTCCCAGTAACAGTGAGTCTGTGTGTCAGCGTTAACCAAGCGGGATGACATTCCCGGAGGGGCTGACATCTCACGCAGAGTGAAAACCAGAATTCAATTGGTGGGGATTGCCTTGTTAAATTCAGCTGGGGATTTATTGAGGGAATTTGTGAAAATGCATGTGGAGATCTTATACAATCTAATTGAAAAACATTTCGAAATCCGTTTCTCCAACTGACTGTACAGAACAGAAGAGGTACATTTATAGAGATCTCAAGGTGAATAACATTAGTTCCAGTCACTGAACACCAGCAGTAACTTTTTAATGCATATCATTTTATACATGGTTCACATGCAGTGAATATATTTATTTTAATTCCGGTCTCTGAGCAGTCAGATATTGATACAGATAATTCTGATATTTAGCACCATGCTCCCACACTGCCACCTCTGCTTGACCTGAAATAGATGCTCTGTTCCGCAATTATTTAAACCAAGTGTATTCGTGGAGGAACAAACTTACATTCTGCATTCAAACTTTATGTTGTTGAGATCAGCCCAGGATCAGAATGATTGAAGGAGCGGAAGGTTTTTGAGACAGTTTGTGTGACGCTGCTGCTATGTTGCCTTTATTCGTTTTGTAACGTGGGGGTCGCAGGGAATCAGTAGCGACAATAAGAGTGAGGTCAGTGATGTATCTGTTTGTCAGTTGGTAATAAGAATGAAGTCGGTGATACACCTGGAAGGTAAAGGCAGTAGGGATGAGGTTAGCCATGCACCTGGATGTGTATTGACATGATGTGGAGATGCCGGCATTGGACTGGGGCAAACACAGTAAGAAGTTTAACAACACCAGGTTAAAGTCCAACAGGTTTATTTGGTAGCAAAAGCCACACAAGCTTTCGAAGCTCTAAGCCCCTTCTTCAGGTGAGTGGGAATTCTGTTCACAAACAGAGTTTATAAAGACACAAACTCAATTTATATGAATAATGGTTGGAATGCGAATGCTTACAACTAATCAAGTCTTTAAGAAACAAATCAATGGGAGTGGAGAGAGCATCAAGGCAGGCTAAAAAGATGTGTATTGTCTCCAGACAAGACAGCCTCGACACTGTCCCCCGTCAAACACTCCCAGGACAGGTACAGCACGGGGTTAGATACAGAGTAAAGCTCCCTTTACACTGTCCCCATCAAACACTCCCAGGACAGGTACAGCACGGGGTTAGATACAGAGTCGAGCTCCCTGAACACTGTGCCCCATCAAACAGTCCCAGGTCGGGTACAGCATGGGGTTCGATACAGAGTAAAGCTCCCTCTACACTGTCCCCCATCAAACACTCCCAGGACAGGTACAGCACGGGGTTAGATACAGAGTAAAGCTCCCTCTACACCGACCCCATCAAACACTCCCAGGACAGATACAGCATGGGGTTCGATACAGAGTAAAGCTCCCTCTACACCGACCCCATCAAACACTCCCAGGACAGATACAGCATGGGGTTCGATACATTCTAAAGCTCCTCTTGCACTATCTCAACCACATGCTGCCAGGACCAGTAAGGTACATGTATAGATAGAGTCATAGAGGTTTACTGCATGGAAACAGGCCCTTCGGCCCAACTTGTCCATGCCGCCCTTTTTTTTTTAAACCCCGAAACTTATCCCAATTGCCCGCGTTTGGCCCATATCCCTCTATACCCATCTTACCCATGTAACTATTTAAATGCTTGTTAAAAGACAAAATTGTACCCGCCTCTACTACTACCTCTGGCAGCTTGTTCTAGACACTCACGACCCTCTGTGTGAAAAAATTGCCCCTCTGGACACTTTTGTATCTCTTCCCTCTCACCTTAAACCTGTGCCCTCTAGTTTTAGACTCCCCTACCTTTGGGAACAGACATTGGCTATCGAGCTGATCTGTGCCCCTCATTATTTTGTAGACCTCTATAAGATCACCCCTCAGCCTCCTCCGCCCCAGAGAAAAAAGTCCCAGTCTATCCAGCGTCTCCTTGTAACTCAATCCATCAAGTCCCGGTAGCATCCGAGTAAATCTTTTCTGCACTCTTTCTAGTTGAATAAAATCCTTTCCATAATAGGGTGAACAGAATTGCGCACAGTATTCCAAGTGTGGCCTTACCAATGTCTTGTACAACTTGAACAAGACATTCCAACTCCTGTATTCAATGTTCTGACCAATGAAACCAAGCATGCCGAATGCCTTCTTCACCACTCTGTCCACCTGTGACTCCACTTTCAAGAAGCTATGAACATGTACCCCTAGATCTCTTTGTTCTGTAACACTACCCAGCGCCCTACCATTAACTGAGTAAGTCCTGCCCTGGTTCAATCTACCAAAATGCATGACATCGCATTTGTCTAAATTAAACTCCATCTGCCATTCGTCAGCCCACTGGCCCAATTGATCAAGATCCCATTGCAATTGGAAATAACTTTCTTCACTGTCCACTATGCCACCAATCTTTGTGTCATCTGCAAACGTGCGAACCATACCTCCTATATTCTCATCCAAATCATTAATTTAATGACAAATAACAGTGGACCCAGCACTGATCCCTGAGGCACAGCACTGGTCACAGGCCTCCAGTTTGAAAAACAGTTCTCTGCAACCACTCTCTCGCTTCTGTCAAGAAGCCAGTTTTGTATCTAGTTAGATGGATCACCCGAGATCCCGTGAGGTTTAACCTGATGCCACAACCTTACATGTGGTACCTTGTCAAAGGCCTTGCTGCAGTCCATGTAGACAACATCAACAGCACTGCCCTTATCTACCTTCTTGGGAGAGGGGTGGAGTGCGGGTGCGAGGGGGGGGGGTGGAGTGCGGGTGCGAGGGGGGGGGGTGGAGTGCGGGTGCGAGGGGGGGTGGAGTGCGAGTGCGAGGGGGGGTGGAGTGCGGGTGCGAGGGGGGGTGGAGTGCGGGTGCGGGGGGGGGGGGTGGAGTGCGGGTGCGAGGGGGGTGGAGTGCGGGTGCGAGGGGGGGTGGAGTGCGGGTGCGAGGGGGGGTTGGAGTGCGGGTGCGAGGGGGGTTGGCGTGCGGGTGCGAGGGGGGGTGTGGAGTGCGGGTGCGAGGGGGGCGGTGGAGCGCGGGTGCGAGGGGGGTGTAGTGCGTGTGCGAGGGGGGTGTAGTGCGGGTGCGAGCCGGGGTGGAGTGCGGGTGCGAGGGGGGTGGAGTGCGGGTGCGGGGGGGTGGAGTGCGGGTGAGAGGGGGGGGTGGAGTGCGGGTGCGAGGGGGGGGTGGAGTGCGGGTGCGAGGGGGTGGTGGAGTGCGGGTGCGAGGGGGGGTGGAGTGCGGTTGCGAGGGGGGGTGGAGCGCGGGTGCGAGGGGGGGGGGGTGGAGCGTGGGTGCGAGGGGGGTGGAGTGCGGGTGCGAGGGGGGTGGAGTGCGGGTGCGAGGGGGGGTTGAGTGCGGGTGCGAGGGGGGCGCGGAGTGCGGGTGCGAGGGGGGCGTGGAGTGCGGGTGCGAGGGGGGGGGTGGAGTGCGGGTGCGAGGGGGGGTGGAGTGCGGGTTCGAGGGGGGGTGGAGTGCGGGTGCGGGGGGGTGGGGACTGCGTGTGCGGGGGTGTGGAGTGCGGGTGCGATGGGGGGGGGGTGGAGTGCGGGTGCGAGGGGGGTGGAGTGCGGGTGCGAGGGGGGCGTGAAGTGCAGGTGCGAGGGGGGGGTGGAGTGCGGGTGCGAGGGGGGGTGGAGTGCGGGTGCGATGGGGGGGGGGTGGAGTGCGAGTGCGAGGGGGGGTGGAGTGCGGGTGCGAGGGGGGTGGAGTGCAGGTGCGAGGGGGGGTTGGAGTGCGGGTGCGGGGGGGTGGGGACTGCGTCTGCGGCGGGGTGGAGTGCGGGTGCGAGGGGGGGTGGAGTGCGGGTGCGAGGGGGGGTGGAGTGTGGGTGCGAGGGGGGGTGGAGTGCGGGTGCGAGGGGGGGTTGGAGTGCGGGTGCGGGGGGGTGGGGACTGCGTGTGCGGCGGGGGTGGAGTGCGGGTGCGATGGGGGGGGTGGAGTGCGGGTGCGAGGGGGGGTTGGAGTGCGGGTGCGGGGGGGTGGGGACTGCGTGTGCGGGGGGGTCGAGTGCGGGTTCGAGGGGGGTTGGAGTGCGGGTGCGGGGGGGTGGGGACTGCGTGTGCGGGGGGGGGTGGAGTGCGGGTGCGATGGGGGGGGTGGAGTGCGGGTGCGAGGGGGGTGTGGAGTGCGGGTGCGAGGGGGGGAGAGGGTGCGAGGGGGGGTGGAGTGCGAGTGCGAGGGGGGGTTGGAGTGCGGGGGGGGGGAGTGCGGGGGGGGGAGTGCGGGTGCGGAGGGGGGGTGGAGTGCGGGTGCGGGGGGGGGGGGTGGAGTGCGGGTGCGAGGGGGGGTGGAGTGCGGGTGCGAGGGGGGTGGAGTGCGGGTCCGGGGGGGGTGGAGTGCGGGTGCGAGGGGGTGTGGAGTGCGGGTGCGAGGGGGGGGGGGTGTGGAGTGCGGGTGCGAGGGGGGGAGTGCGGGTGCGAGGGGGGTGTGGAGTGCGGGTGCGAGGGGGGGGAGAGGGTGCGGGGGGGGTGGAGTGCGGGTGCGAGGGGGGGGGAGAGGGTGCGGGGGGGGTGGAGTGCGGTTGCGAGGGGGGGGTGGAGTGCGGGTGCGAGTGGGGTGGAGTGCGGGTGCGAGGGGGGTGGAGTGCGGGTGCGAGCGGGGGTGGAGTGCGGGTGCGAGGGGGGGTGGAGTGCGGGTGCGAGGGGGGGTGGAGTGCGGGTGCGAGGGGGGGGTGGAGTGCGGGTGCGAGGGGGGTGGAGTACGGGTGCTAGGGGTGGGAGAGAGGGTGCGAGGGGGGTGGAGTGCGGGTGCGAGGGGGGGTGGAGTGCGGGTGCGAGGGGGGGTGTGGAGTTCGGGTGCGAGGGGGGCGGTGGAGCGCGGGTGCGAGGGGGGTGTAGTGCGTGTGCGAGGGGGGGTGTAGTGCGGGTGCGAGCCGGGGTGGAGTGCGGGTGCGAGGGGGGTGGAGTGCGGGTGCGGGGGGGTGGAGTGCGGGTGCGAGGGGGGGTGGAGTGCGGGTGCGAGGGGGGGGTGGAATGCGGGTGCGAGGGGGTGGTGGAGTGCGGGTGCGAGGGGGGGGTGGAGTGCGGTTGCGAGGGGGGGGTGGAGCGCGGGTGCGAGGGGGGGGGTGGAGCGTGGGTGCGAGGGGGGGGGAGTGCGGGTGCGAGGGGGGTGGAGTGCGGGTGCGAGGGGGGGTTGAGTGCGGGTGCGAGGGGGGCGCGGAGTGCGGGTGCGAGGGGGGCGTGGAGTGCGGGTGCGAGGGGGGGGGTGGAGTGCGGGTGCGAGGGGGGGTGGAGTGCGGGTTCGAGGGGGGGTGGAGTGCGGGTGCGGGGGGGTGGGGACTGCGTGTGCGGGGGTGTGGAGTGCGGGTGCGATGGGGGGGGGGTGGAGTGCGGGTGCGAGGGGGGTGGAGTGCGGGTGCGAGGGGGGCGTGAAGTGCAGGTGCGAGGGGGGGGTGGAGTGCGGGTGCGAGGGGGGGTGGAGTGCGGGTGCGATGGGGGGGGGGGTGGAGTGCGAGTGCGAGGGGGGGGTGGAGTGCGGGTGCGAGGGGGGTGGAGTGCAGGTGCGAGGGGGGGTTGGAGTGCGGGTGCGGGGGGGTGGGGACTGCGTCTGCGGCGGGGTGGAGTGCGGGTGCGATGGGGGGTGGAGTGCGGGTGCGAGGGGGGGTGGAGTGTGGGTGCGAGGGGGGGTGGAGTGCGGGTGCGAGGGGGGGTTGGAGTGCGGGTGCGGGGGGGTGGGGACTGCGTGTGCGGCGGGGGTGGAGTGCGGGTGCGATGGGGGGGGTGGAGTGCGGGTGCGAGGGGGGGTTGGAGTGCGGGTGCGGGGGGGTGGGGACTGCGTGTGCGGGGGGGTCGAGTGCGGGTTCGAGGGGGGTTGGAGTGCGGGTGCGGGGGGGTGGGGACTGCGTGTGCGGGGGGGGGGTGGAGTGCGGGTGCGATGGGGGGGGTGGAGTGCGGGTGCGAGGGGGGTGGAGTGCGGGTGCGAGGGGGGTGGAGTGCGGGTGCGAGGGGGGCGTGAAGTGCGGGTACGAGGGGGGGTGGTGTGCGGGTTCGAGGGGGGGGTTGGACTGCGGGTGCGGGGGGTGGGGACTGCGTGTGCGGGGGGTGGAGTGCGGGTGCAATGGGGGGGGGGTGGAGTGCGGGTGCGAGGGGGGGTGGAGTGCGGGTGCGAGGGGGGCGTGGAGTGCGGGTGCGAGGGGGGTGGAGTGCGGGTGCGGGGGTTGGGGACTGCGTGTGCGGGGGGGTGGAGTGCGGGTGCGTTGGGGGGGGTGGAGTGCGGGCGCGAGGGGGGGGTGGAGTGCGGGTGCGAGGGATGGTGGAGTGCGGGGGGGTGGTGGAGTGCGGGTGCGAGGGGGGGTGGAGTGCGGGTGCGAGGGGGTGTGGAGTGCGGGTGCGAGGGGGGGTTGTGGAGTACGGGTGCGAGGGGGGGGAGTGCGGGTGCGAGGGGGGTGTGGAGTGCGGGTGCGAGGGGGGGAGAGGGTGCGAGGGGGGGTGGAGTGCGAGTGCGAGGGGGGGTTGGAGTGCGGGGGGGGGGAGTGCGGGGGGGGGAGTGCGGGTGCGGAGGGGGGGTGGAGTGCGGGTGCGGGGGGGGGGGGGTGGAGTGCGGGTGCGAGGGGGGGTGGAGTGCGGGTGCGAGGGGGGTGGAGTGCGGGTCCGGGGGGGTGGAGTGCGGGTGCGAGGGGGTGTGGAGTGCGGGTGCGAGGGGGGGGGGGTGTGGAGTGCGGGTGCGAGGGGGGGAGTGCGGGTGCGAGGGGGGTGTGGAGTGCGGGTGCGAGGGGGGGGAGAGGGTGCGGGGGGGGTGGAGTGCGGGTGCGAGGGGGGGGGAGAGGGTGCGGGGGGGGTGGAGTGCGGTTGCGAGGGGGGGGTGGAGTGCGGGTGCGAGTGGGGTGGAGTGCGGGTGCGAGGGGGGTGGAGTGCGGGTGCGAGCGGGGGTGGAGTGCGGGTGCGAGGGGGGGTGGAGTGCGGGTGCGAGGGGGGGTGGAGTGCGGGTGCGAGGGGGGGGTGGAGTGCGGGTGCGAGGGGGGTGGAGTACGGGTGCTAGGGGTGGGAGAGAGGGTGCGAGGGGGGTGGAGTGCGGGTGCGAGGGGGGGTGGAGTGCGGGTGCGAGGGGGGGTGTGGAGTTCGGGTGCGAGGGGGGCGGTGGAGCGCGGGTGCGAGGGGGGTGTAGTGCGTGTGCGAGGGGGGGTGTAGTGCGGGTGCGAGCCGGGGTGGAGTGCGGGTGCGAGGGGGGTGGAGTGCGGGTGCGGGGGGGTGGAGTGCGGGTGCGAGGGGGGGGTGGAGTGCGGGTGCGAGGGGGGGGTGGAGTGCGGGTGCGAGGGGGTGGTGGAGTGCGGGTGCGAGGGGGGGGTGGAGTGCGGTTGCGAGGGGGGGGTGGAGCGCGGGTGCGAGGGGGGGGGTGGAGCGTGGGTGCGAGGGGGGGGGAGTGCGGGTGCGAGGGGGGTGGAGTGCGGGTGCGAGGGGGGGTTGAGTGCGGGTGCGAGGGGGGCGCGGAGTGCGGGTGCGAGGGGGGCGTGGAGTGCGGGTGCGAGGGGGGGGTGGAGTGCGGGTGCGAGGGGGGGTGGAGTGCGGGTTCGAGGGGGGGTGGAGTGCGGGTGCGGGGGGGTGGGGACTGCGTGTGCGGGGGTGTGGAGTGCGGGTGCGATGGGGGGGGGGTGGAGTGCGGGTGCGAGGGGGGTGGAGTGCGGGTGCGAGGGGGGCGTGAAGTGCAGGTGCGAGGGGGGGGTGGAGTGCGGGTGCGAGGGGGGGTGGAGTGCGGGTGCGATGGGAGGGGGGGTGGAGTGCGAGTGCGAGGGGGGGGTGGAGTGCGGGTGCGAGGGGGGTGGAGTGCAGGTGCGAGGGGGGGTTGGAGTGCGGGTGCGGGGGGGTGGGGACTGCGTCTGCGGCGGGGTGGAGTGCGGGTGCGATGGGGGGTGGAGTGCGGGTGCGAGGGGGGGTGGAGTGTGGGTGCGAGGGGGGGTGGAGTGCGGGTGCGAGGGGGGGTTGGAGTGCGGGTGCGGGGGGGTGGGGACTGCGTGTGCGGCGGGGGTGGAGTGCGGGTGCGATGGGGGGGGTGGAGTGCGGGTGCGAGGGGGGGTTGGAGTGCGGGTGCGGGGGGGTGGGGACTGCGTGTGCGGGGGGGTCGAGTGCGGGTTCGAGGGGGGTTGGAGTGCGGGTGCGGGGGGGTGGGGACTGCGTGTGCGGGGGGGGGGTGGAGTGCGGGTGCGATGGGGGGGGTGGAGTGCGGGTGCGAGGGGGGTGGAGTGCGGGTGCGAGGAGTGGTGGAGTGCGGGTGCGAGTGGGGCGTGGAGTGCGGGTGCGAGGGGGGGTGGAGTGCGGGTGCGAGGGGAGCGTGGAGTGCGGGTGCGAGGGGAGCGTGGAGTGCGGGTGCGAGGGGGGGTGGAGTGCGGGTGCGAGGGGGGGTGGAGTGCGGGTTCGAGGGGGGGGGTTGGAGTGCGGGTGCGGGGGGGTGGGGACTGCGTGTGCGGGGGGGTGGAGTGCGGGTGCGAGGGGGGTGGAGTGCGGGCGCGAGGGGGGGTGGAGTGCGGGTTCGAGGGGGGGGGTTGGAGTGCGGGTGCGGGGGGGTGGGGACTGCGTGTGCGGGGGGGTGGAGTGCGGGTGCGAGGGATGGTGGAGTGCGGGGGGGTGGTGGAGTGCGGGTGCGAGGGGGGGTGGAGTGCGGGTGCGAGGGGGTGTGGAGTGCGGGTGCGAGGGGGGGTTGTGGAGTGCGGGTGCGAGGGGGGGGAGTGCGGGTGCGAGGGGGGTGTGGAGTGCGGGTGCGAGGGGGGGAGAGGGTGCGAGGGGGGGTGGAGTGCGAGTGCGAGGGGGGATTGGAGTGCGGGGGGGGAGTGCGGGGGGGGAGTGCGGGTGCGGAGGGGGGGTGGAGTGCGGGTGCGGGGGGGGGGTGGAGTGCGGGTGCGAGGGGGGGTGGAGTGCGGGTGCGAGGGGGGTGGAGTGCGGGTCCGGGGGGGGTGGAGTGCGGGTGCGAGGGGGTGTGGAGTGCGGGTGCGAGGGGGGGGGGTGTGGAGTGCGGGTGCGAGGGGGGGAGTGCGGGTGCGAGGGGGGTGTGGAGTGCGGGTGCGAGGGGGGGGAGAGGGTGCGGGGGGGGTGGAGTGCGGGTGCGAGGGGGGGGAGAGGGTGCGGGGGGGGTGGAGTGCGGTTGCGAGGGGGGGTGGAGTGCGGGTGCGAGTGGGGTGGAGTGCGGGTGCGAGGGGGGTGGAGTGCGGGTGCGAGCGGGGGTGGAGTGCGGGTGCGAGGGGGGGTGGAGTGCGGGTGCGAGGGGGGGTGGAGTGCGGGTGCGAGGGGGGGGTGGAGTGCGGGTGCGAGGGGGGTGGAGTACGGGTGCTAGGGGTGGGAGAGAGTGTGCGAGGGGGGTGGAGTGCAGGTGCGAGGGGGGGAGAGGGTGCGAGGGGGGGGGTGGAGTGCGGGTGCGGGCGGGGTGGAGTACGGGTGCTAGGGGTGGGAGAGAGGGTGCGAGGGGGGTGGAGTGCGGGTGCGAGGGGGGGTGGAGTGCGGGTGCGAGGGGGGGAGAGGGTGCGAGGGGGGTGGAGTGCGGTAGCGAGGGGTGGGAGAGAGGGTGCGAGGGCGTTGGAGTGCGGGTGCGAGGGGGGGTGGAGTACGGGTGCTAGGGGTGGGAGAGAGTGTGCGAGGGGGTTGGAGTGCGGGTGCGAGGGGGGTGGAGTGCGGGTGCGAGGGGGGGTGCGAGGGAGGGTGGAGTGCGGGTCCGGGGTGGGTGGAGTGCGGGTCCGGGGGGGGTGGAGTGCGGGTGCGGGGGGGGGGTGGAGTGCGAGGGGGGGGGGGGTGGAGTGCGGGTGCGAGGGGGGAGAGAGGGTGCGAGGGGTTGTGGATTGCGGGTGCGAGGGGGGGGAGAGGGTGCGAGGGGGGGGTGGAGTGCGGGTGCGAGGGGGGGTGGAGTGCGGGTGCGAGGGGTGGGAGAGGGTGCGACGGGGGTTGGAGTGCGGGTGCGAGGGGGGGAGAGAGGGTGCGAGGGGCGGGTGGTGCGAGGGGTGGGAGAGAGGGTGCGAGGGGGGCGTGGAGTGCGGGTGCGAGGGGGGGGAGAGAGGGTGCGAGCAGATTGTTGAGGTTGAGGAGAGGAGAGGATTTTTGAGGAGATTGGCCGGCACGGTAGCACAGTGGGTAGCACTGCTGCTTCACAGCTGCAGGGACCCGGGTTCGATTCCCGGCTCGGGTCACTGTCTGTGTGGAGTTTGCACATTCTCCTCATATCTGCGTGGGTTTCCTCCGGGTGCTCCGGTTTCCTCCCACAGTCCAAAGATGTGCAGGTTAGGTTGATTGGTCATGCTCAAATTGCCCTTTCTGTGTCCTGGGATGCATTGCTTAGAGCGATTCGTGGGTAAATATGTCGGGATAAGAGGGTAGGGCCTTGTTGGGATTGTGGTCGGTGCAGACTCGATGGGCCGAATGGCCTCTTTCTGTACTGTTCGGTTTCTAAGATTTCTAAGAGAGATGCGGAGAGTGCAGGGTAGAGGGAGTGAGCTGGAACGGGGGTTGTTGAGGCCTGGGAGTGTGTTGAGGTTGGAGGGGGAATGTTGATGTGAGAGGGGGAGCATCATGAGGAAGGGGATATCTTGAGTGGAGTGTGAGTGATGGGGTGAGGTTGGAAAATGTTGAGGAGTGGGTCAGTGTTGAGATGTGAGGAGACAGTTGAGATGAGAGGTGAGATTGTTGAGGTGTGAAGGCGGAGAGTGGGTCAGAGACAGACAGTGTTGAGGTGAGATGGAGATTGTTGAGTTCGAGGGGGGAGTGTGGATTTGAGAGCGAGACCGGTGACCAGACGGGGGAATGTTAAGATGAGAGGAAATTGTTGATGTGAGAGAGAGAGATTGTTGAGGTGAAAGGTGTGTGTGGAAGTGAGAGGGAGAGTGATGACATGAGGGGGTGTATTGATATGAGGTGGGGGGGTTGTTGAGGTGAGAGGGGGGAAAGTTGAGGTGAGATGGCGGGAGCTGAGGTGAGGCAATGTGCTGAGATGAGAAGGGAGAGCTGACGTGATGGGGGGAGAATGTTGTGGTGAGACAGAGGGTGGGATTTGTCCCCCGCGCTCACCCCTAAATCAGATAATCCCACCAGTGGTAATGGGATCTTCACACGGTCTGTGCCCGTCTGCTCCGACTCCCATGCGGTGTGGGATGGGAGATTTATCTCTTGGGGATGTTGAGTTGAGAGTGTGAAGCTGAGTGGGGAGTATAGAGATGAGATGGGTAGTGTTATGATGCGTGGGTAATGTAGAGGTGAGTGGGAGGATTGATGTGAGGGGGGAATATGTTAAGGTGGGAGGGGGAGAGTTGTGTTGAGTGGGGGAGTGTTGAGCTGAGAGGGGGTGTTCTGGTGAGAGGGAATGATGTTGACCTCAATGGGAGAATATAGATGTGAGAAGTTGAGTGTTGAGGTGAGAATTTGCCTGTTGCGATGAGAGGGGATGTGTTGAGGTGCGGGGATGTGTGTTGGTGTGTGGGGATGTGTTGAGGTGGTGGAGAGTGCTGGGTTGAGGGGAAGTGTTTTTGAGGGGTGAGAGTGTTGAGGTGAGAAGGGGAGATTTGTCATGAGAGGGACATTGTTCCATTGAGGCACGGCATAGAACATAGAACAGTACAGCACAGAACAGGCCCTTCGGCCCACGATGTTGTGCCGAGCTTTGTCTGAAACCCAGATCAAGCTATTTCCTCCCTATCATCCCGAAGTACTCCATGTGCCTATCCAATAGCTTCTTAAATGTTCCTAAAGTTTCTGACTCCACTATCCCTGCAGGCAGTCCATTCCACACCCCAACCACTCTCTGAGTAAAGAACCTACCTCGGACATTCTTCCCATATCTCCCACCATGAACCCTGTAATTATGCCCCCAAGTGACCGCTCCATTCACCCGAGGAAATAGTCTTTGAACGTTCACTCTATCTATCCCCCTCATCATCTTATAAACCTCTATCAAGTCTCCTCTCAACCTCCTCCACTCCAAAGAAAAAAGCCCAAGTTCCCTCAACCTTTCCTCATAAGACCTACCCTCCAAACCAGGCAGCATCATGGTAAATCTCCTTTGCACTCGTTCCAGTGTCTCCACATCCTTCTTGTAGTGAGGTGACCAGAACTGCACACAATAGTGTTAAGGTAATGGGGCATGTCGAGCTGAGGGGAGGGATATTCATGTGAGAGGGCTGTGTTGATGTGTGAGGGGGAAGTATTAAGGAGAACGGGGAGTGTTTAGATAGGAGTGGTCGCTGAGATCAGAAGGGGTGGGTTTTGAAATAAGGGAGGTGTGGATCGCAGGCGGTGAATTCGGGTGTGAGAGGGAGAATTTAGAAGCGAGACGGATAGTTTTGAGGAGAACGGGTGTAATGTCTGTGTGATAGAGATTGTTCAGAGAGGGGAAGGGGAGTATTGAGGTGAGCGGGGGTGAGTTGAGGTGAGGGAGTGTGTTGAAGTGACAGGACAGTGTTGGTGTGTGAGAGAGAGTGTTGGGGTAATGGGGAGTGCTGAGTTGAGAGTGAGAGTGTTAATGTTGTCATGTGAGTGTTCCTTGAAGAATTATTGTTTAAATCATGCAGCTTCCATGGAGGTGGAGCTAAGCTGTGGCAGTCAGGTGGTAGTTTTTTTTGGTATTTTAGTTTATTTTTGGGAAGCAGTTTAGCAGCAAGCTCAGAAGCAATCTCTCTCCCTCTCCCTGTCCTTCTCTTTTGAAAAGGCTGTGTTTTGCCAAATAGATTCGACTGCAACCTCTGCTGAGCTTCTCAAGGGATTTTGAGCATTCAGCCCAGGAGGCTGGACACGTGTAATAATTCGGCATTAACCTCTGCTGTATTGTGGTGATTTGGAGGGTTTTGTGGATTGGATGTTGGCTTTGGTTGGAACATACCAGAGATATGTCCTTCAGAGTTGTACATTATCGTGGTTGTTGTGTTTCTTGTTTGAAATTGTTAAATGTTCTTGCTAATTGTCTTACTACACATGTCAACAATATTCTTAATTAAACTTTGTATTGAATAAGAGTTCCTCGTGGGTCAGTTCACTCACACCTGAAGTGAAACCTCTCGTGCTCCTTCCAGCCAGATTCAAGGTAAAGAGTTACAGGTCACTCGAGCTTCATGAAACACCTGGAAGTATCCAACCTGACTGAGAACAACTGGGGGCTCCGGGATTGAAACCTGTATTTCTTGATTGATTTGGGATTAGTGAACTCAAAGACAGTGAGCGGTGAGCAGATTTGTGTTTTCTTTTCAGGTGTTGTATTCCAGTTTAAATAGGGAGTGTGGTTTGGATTAATGTCTCTTTCAGAGGCTCAGAAGTTTCTGCGGGTGGAGGAAGTCACGCAAGTTACCTGACAGATAGTGACTAAAGCAAAGCTTTTGGAATTGGAAACACACTGCAGTTGACATTGCCTGACAGAGTACAGAAAGGAGAGATAATTATGGCAATAGCACAACATTTGGAATTGTCAGAAGCTCAGTCAGAATCGTTGGAAATGGCGAGAATTCAGTTACAAATGAAACTGACTCAATATAAAACATAGAAAGAAACCCTACAATACAGAAAGAGGCCATTTGGCCCATCGAGCCTGCACCGACCACAATCCCACCCAGGCCCTTCCCCCACACCCCTACATATTTATCCACTAATCCCTCTAACCTACGCATCTCAGGACACTAAGGGCAATTTTTAGTGTGGCCAATCAACCTCACCCGCATATCTTTGGACTGTGGGAGGAAACCGGAGGAAACGCACGCAGACACGAGGAGAATGTGCAAACTCCACACAGAAAGTGACCCAAGCAGGGAATCGAACCCAGGTCCCTGGAGCTGTGAAGCAGCAGTGCTAACCACTGTGCTACCGTGCTGCCCGGTGTAATGTCTGTGTGATAGAGATTGTGTGGAGAGGGGAAGGGGAGTATTGAGGTGAGCGGGAGTGTGTTGAGGTGAGGGTGTGTGTTGAAGTTACAGGATAGTGTTGATGTGAGAGGGAGAGTAGCTAAAATGTAGTGAATTAAAACTATTTGAATTACAGGGAAAAGAAAAGGAAAGAGAGGAACGGCAAGCAAAATAATTAAATCAATCTGAATTACAGGCAAAAGGGAAAAGGAAAAATAGAAAGACTTTGAACTTCGGAAACTGGCCTTCAAATGTAAACATCGGGTACGATTGGCGGAGGTAAAGGGTAAAGTACAGTCTGAGGGTAGGGATGAGGATAGTGAGAGAATGAGGGGCAGAAAATTAATCAGGAGATAGAAAAGGCAACATTACAATCATCATGGGGGACTTCAATATGCAGGTGGACTGGGAAAATCAGGTAGGTCGTGGATCCCAAGGGAAGGAATTTGTGGAATGTTGAAGAGATGGTTTTTGGAGCAGCTTCTAACAGCCGACTAGGAAACAGGTAATTCTGGATTTGGCGATGTGTAATGAGGCAGAATTGATTAGGGAACTGAAGGTGAAGGAACCCTGAGGGAGCAGTGATCACAATACGATAGAATTTACCCTGCAGTTTGAGAGGGAGAGGCTGGAATCAGATGTAACGGTATTACAATTAAACAAAGGTAATTACAAAGACATGAGGGAGGAGCTGGCCAGAGTTGATTGGAAAGGGAGCCGAGCAGGGGAGACAGTGGAACAGCAATGGCAGGAGTTCTTGAGAGTTATTTGGGAGGCACAACAGAAATTCATCCCAAGGAGGAGGAAACATGCCACAGGGAGGACGAGGAATCCATGGCTGACGGGGAAGCCAAGGACAGCAGAAACACAAAAGGGAAAGCATCCTTAGTGGCAAGGATTAGTGGGAAGGCAGAAGATTGGGAAGCGAGCAGAGGACAACTTAAAAAAGCAATAAGGGGGGAGAAGATGAAATATGAGTGTCAGCGAGCTCGTATTATAAAGAAAGACAGGAGGAGTTTTTCCAAGATATAAAAGTTAAGAGAGAGGCAATAATAACCATTGGATCACTGGAAAATGAGGCTGGAGAAGGAATAATAGGAAACAAAGAAATGGCAGAGGAACTGAATCGTTACTTTGCATCAGTCTTCACGGTTGAAGACACCAGTGGGATGCCAGAGCTCCAGGAGAGTCGGGGGGCACAGCTGAGTGTAGTGGTCATTACTAAGGAGGAGGTTCTGGGGAAACTGAAAGGTCTGAAGGTGGATAAATCACCTGGACCGGATGGACTACACCCCAGGGTTCTAAAATAGATAGCTGAGGAAATTGTGGGGGCATTGGTGGTGATCTTTCAGGAATCACTGGAGGCAGGGAGGGTACCAGAGGACTGGAAAGCAGCTGATATAACACCGCTGTTTAAGAAGGGAGGGAGGCAGCAGATGGGAAATTATAGGCCGGTTAGACTGACTTCGTTCATTGGCAAGATTTTCGAGTCCATTATTAAAGATGAGATCACAGAGTACTTGGTAGTGCATGATAAAATAGGACTGAGTCAGCACGGCTTCGTCAAGGGGAGGTCATGTCTGACAAATCTGTTAGAGTTCTTTGAGGAGGTAACAAGGAAGTTAGATAGGGAGAACCTGATTTATTTTGATTTCCAGAAGGCCTTTGATAAGGCGCAGCATAGGAGACTGTTAAATAAGTTAAGTGCCAATGGTGTTGAGGGCAAGATCCTCGCATGGATAGAGGATTGTCTGACTGGCAGAAGGCAGAGAGTGGGGATGAAGGGATCGTTTATCAGGATGGCAGCCGGTGACTAGTGGTGCGCCTCAGGGATCGGTGCTGGGACCACAACTTTTTACAATATACAATAATAATTTGGAAAAATAAAATGAAGGCACTGTTGCTAAGTTTGGTGATGATGCAATGATATGCAGAGGGACAGGGAGTATTGCGGAAGTGGGCGGGGGGAGGGGGAGGAGGAGGGCTGCAGAAGGACTTGGACAGGTTAGGACAGTGGATAAAGAGGGGGCAGATGGAATACAATGAGGAAAAGTGTGAGGTTATGCACTTTGGAAGGAGGAATGGAGGCAGAGACTATTTTCTAAATGGGTATATGCTTCGGAAATCAGATGCACAAAGGAATTTGGGAGGCCTTGTTCAAGATTCTCTAAAGGTTAACGTGCAGGTTGAATCGGCAGTTAGGAAGGCAAGTGGAATACTGACAATCATGTCGAGAGGCCCTGCACCAGGTTCAGACCCACCCAGGTTCAGACAGAGACGCTGTTCAGATTCACACAAGGTTCGGACTCGGATCATGTTCAGATTCACACCGTGTACAGACTCACCTCAGCTTCACAATCATAGAAACATTGAAATATAGGAACAGCAGGAGCAGGCCATTCGGCCCTTCGACCCGGCTCCGACATTCAGTTTGATCATGGATCATCATCAACTTCAATATCCTGACCATCCCTTGCTCCCATATCCCGTGATCACTTTAGCCCCAAGAGCGATATATAATTTCTTCCTGAAATCACGAAAGGTTTTGGCCTCAGCTACTTTCTGTGGTAGCGAAGTCCATTGATCATCAGAGTGGAGAAATTTCTCCTCACCTCTGTTCTAAAAGGTTGATGCTTATCCTCAAACCATGAACCCTCGTCCTCAACTCCCTGAGCATCAGGAACATTCTTTCTGAATCTACCCTGTCTGAACCTGTTCCAATATTATATGTTTCACTCGAATGAACTGCAATGAATCAAGCCCTAACCGACTTAGTCTCTCTTCATATCACAGACTTGCCATCCCAGGAATACAGCCTGGTAAACATTCGCTGTACTCCCTCTAAAGCGAGGATATCCTTCCTCAGATAAGGACACCAAAACTGCACACAATACTCGAAGTGTGGCCTCAGCAATGCCCTGTACAGCTGCAGTAACACATTTCTATTCCTGTACTCCCATCTTATCCCTATGAAGGGCAGCATTACAGTTGTCTTCTTTACTGCCTGTTGTACATGTGCGCTTACTTTCACTTACTGATGCATACGGACACCAAGGTCTCGCTGAGTATCCACCTCTCTCAATTTACACCCATTCAAATAATAATCTGTCTTCCTATTATTGCTGCTAAAGTGGATAACCTCACATTTACCCACATTTTACTGCAACTGCTTTGCACATGCCCACACATTGAGCCTGTTCAAATCACACTGAAGCATGTCTGCATGTTTCTCATAGCTCACCCTCACTCACCTTTTATCATCTGCAAATTTGGAGATGATACATTTAGTTCCATTTTCAGAATAATTAATATATAATGTGAACAGTTGGGGTCCGTGCACAGATTCCTGCAGAACCCCACTAGACACTGACTGCTAATCAGAAAAAGGCCCATTTATTGCCAACTCTTTGCTTTCTATCTGCGAACCAGCTTTCTATCCGTCTCAAAACATTGCCTGTAATCCCATGTGCTTTCACTTTACATGGCAGTCTGCGATGTGAGACCTTGTCGAAAGCCTTCTGAAAGTCTCAATAAACACATCTGCTCACGGCACTTTCTGAACAGTAATGTCTGGGGGACACCTACCCGCCCTGGACCTGGCCGTAAGGGACCGGGCAGTAAGGGACACAAGACACAGCAATACCTCTCCACCCACATCCCTAAACTCCCACACTTACGCCAGCTCTCAGTGCTTCACTCTCTGCAGCTTGCACTCTGTGGAGCTCCCTGAGTGGGCACATTTCACAGGCCTCAGTTTGGTAGTTTATATTTGCCATTGTCCAACACATGAACCTGATTGAAGTCACTGCACCCCCTCCCCCTCTAGGTCTGAGTAACCGCCGAGGGCTGACCACCTTGGAAGCCTTATTTGGAGTTTCACTGCTGGGTCCAGTTCCTGCTGCTCAGCCTCGGAAGTGAGTGGGGTTCAGCAAACCGGAGCTCGCCTCTTCCACCATGAGCGTGTGGCCTGAGTTCCCTTTACCGGGTGACAATGTGATCGAGAGGCTAAACCCATTGTGTCCATTTCAGACTCCGAGGTTCCCACTGGCGGAGATGGGGAACAGGAGCCGGAGAGCCTTGAATTCTTTCCAAAGTTCCCGCTGTGCTGGGAATTGATTTTTCCTGCACGGCTTGGGGCTTCATGGCTTGTAATTGATTGAAGCATTCCCATAGGATGGTATCTCCCAAGCGGACTTGATAGGAAACTGGCCCTGTTCCAGACTCGACCGTACCTCATAACCACGTGGATCCATTACCATGATTCTTTACCAATAACCTATCACCTGCCTTTAGGTGCCTCTCCCGGCTGGTGGGAACGGCACTGGGTATCTTGATACCTTGCCAACCTCCCGCCGTCAGGAAAATCAGACTCGAATTTGGGCGGAGTCAGCTTCCCATGACCAACTCTGCTGGGGCTGTTCCGGTCGTTGAAGGGAATGAGGTGGGGGTTGGGGGGAGGTGGGGGGTGGTTGGTGGGGTGGGTGGGGGGTGGTTTGGGGAGTGTTGTCCTGTAATTGAAGATGAATCTGGATGGTTTGGTGACCAAGGAGGCTGTGGGCTGGTTTTTTTGAACCTGCTTTTACTATTTGGGCCGCTCTTTCTGCCACGCCGTTGGATGATGGGTAATATGACACTGTCCTAACGTGTTAATTTCTGTTCAACTTCATCGAATGCACAAGTTCCTGGCTGATGAAGGGTGGTCCATTTTCAGAAACTAACATTTCCGGGATCCCGGGTGTCAAGAAAGAGGTGTGAAGTTTCTCCACTCTTGCCCTTGGTGTTTGAGTAACTCACCCTGTGTACGGCCATCCATTTTGAATCAGCATCTACCATCACCAGGAACATAGACCCCATCAACGGACCGGCACTGTCCATGTGCAGACACGTCTATGGCCGTCCTGGCCATTCCCAAGTGTGAAGAGTAGTGACTGGTGATAGTTCTGCCCTTGTTGATATTGCCAACACTGACCCACGCGCAAATATCCGTCCCCATACCTGGCCACCAACAGGGCAACTTGGAGGATCTTCAGTTTGCCACTCCTGGGTGGCCATGGTAAAGTTCACCATGGGATGGTGACCCTGGCTCAGGATGACACTCTTGAACCCCAAAGGCGTGTGCCATCTTCCACAGTCAGCTGCTGTCTGCCACTCCAATATGGGTGCAATTCAGGCTGTAACGGCCTTTTGGATTCCCCCATCAGCACTCGCTGCTTCAATTCATTCAGGAATGGGGAATTTTGCCTCCACAGCCGAATATTATTGGCAGCCACTGGGAGAGTTTTGAAAAAGTTCATGATTACCATCTCTTCCATTGTGGGTACGACAAGAGTCTGTTAATCGTAGCCAACTCAAGGCATCGGCGTCAGTGACTCAGCCTCCTGGGTAATGGTAGGCGGACAGTAATAAAGCCCACAGCTGGATATGGGCCAATGTTATGGGCTGCACCGCCATGCAGGTACTTCTGGAATTTCTTTCCCCGAACTGCCACCATTGACGAGGTGTCACAGTGGTTAGCGCTGCTGCCTCATAGCACCAGAGACCTGGGTTCAATTCCTGGCTTGGGTCAATGTCTGTGCGGAGTCTGCACATTCTCACCGTATCTGCATGGGTTTCATCTGGTTTCTCCGGTTTTCTCCCGCAGTCTGAGAGACGTTGCTGGTTAGGTGCATTGGCCAAGCTCAATTCTCCCTCAGTGTTACCCGGACAGACACCAGTGTGTGGCGACGAGATGATTTTCACATTAACTTCATTGCAGTGTTAATGTAAGCCTACATTTGACACTTTATAAATGTTAAACTTCCTCTGAGTATGAATTGTTGAATATCGCTGGGAAACCTCATCCAGCTGTCAGTATAAGTGCAGGTGAATAAGTTCGTAATTGGAAACAAGAATCCTCCTGCCAGATTTGAAGCTAAGTCCTCGATCAGAGGGATTGGGTATTTATCCAGCAGTGAGAAACAGTTTACCGTTTGTTTAAAATTTCCCAGGACAAAGTATTTGTTTTCACTCTTGGGACTTGGGTGTCACTGGCCGGCCACCATGTATTACCCATCCCTAGTTGCCCATGTTCAGAGGACAATTAAGTGTCAACCACTTGGAGTCACATTTAGTCCTGACCACAGAAGGACGACAGATTTCCTTCCCTGGGACATTGCTTAACCAGATGTGTTTTTCCGAAAATCGACAATGCTTTTATGGTCACCAGCTAATTCTGAATTCCAGATATATTTATTCAAATTCCACCATCTGCTGTGACGGGATTCGAACCCAGGTGCACAGAACTTTAGCTGGGTTTCTGTATTAATAGTTTAGTGATAAAACCACCAGTCCATCACATCCACACCCAGAGTGTACACACCCTGAGTTCCGGTAACCGAGACACACCATATTATATACGTCTGCAGGGCTCCCGGATTGGACAGCATTAACTGTCTCAATCAGGGAGCTCATATTCCAATAACTCCACCTGATGGTTATCGTTAAAGTCATTACGTATGTCTCTCTGTCTGTCTCTTTCTGTCTTTCTGTGCATCCCTCTCTGTATCTCACTCTCTCTCCCTCTGCCTGTTTCTCTGTGTCTCTTACTGTCTCTCTGCATCTCCCTCATTCACCTCTTTACACTCTTCCTCCGTGTCTCCTCCTCCCTCTCAGTCTCACTCTCCTCCTCCCTCTCCTTCTCTGTCCCCCTTTTCTTATTTCTCTGTCTTTCTCTCTCTCTACCTCGCTCTGTCTTTTGCTCTTGCTGTGTCCATTGTACTCATTCAGTATCACTGTTTCAAATTCACTGACGCTCTCTGTCTCTGTCTCTGTTTCTCTCTGCCTCTCTTTCTGTCTCCCTTTCCGTTTTAGTCTCCCTCTCTCGTTACATCCTTCCATCTGTCTCCCTTTCTCATTCCCTGCCCATCTCCCTCCCCATTTCCCCCAATCTCTATCCCTGTTTTTCTCGCTCTGGGAGAGTCCCTATCTGTCTCTGTTCTTTCTCTCTCTCTCTCTCGCTCTCTCTGTTTCTCTCCCTGTATCTGTTAGAAACTCTTTCAAACTGTGTCACGCTCCATGTATTTGTACCCTTCCCTCTCTCTGTCAACCTCCGTCTCTCTATCACTCCCAGTTTTGCTCTCACTGCCCTCTCTCTCTCTTTATCTGTCACTCTCTCTGTCTCTGTGAGGCTGTTTGTTATTTATATTTGAAAGTCCAATAGGAAGATTCAGGGGTCTTGTAGCTGTAGTTTCCTCTCAGGGTCTAATGAGTTGAAGAATTGCAGTAAGGGGAGCTTTCAGCAGATTGATTAGCTGCTGCCTGAAGTGAGTCTGTGTCACAGCATAAATGGCAGTGTTTGTACAACAACTTGTGAGTTGCAACATGAAACCAAGTTCCATAACATAGGAATCTAACCATACCGACTTATAGCCCAAATCATACATCCGACGCCATATTGAAAAAACCATTAATGTCGACCATAAGAGGATGAAATTGGCTGAGATAACAAACAGTAAAATGATGGATTTCCTGCGACTCTCCATCTCAGGGTCTCTAGGATTCTCCCCACTGCTGTGAGCCCGGAGTCTCCTGCGGGCTCTGCTGCTCATTAAAATGTGTCTGACGGTGAAAACGTTGAGCAGCAGAATCAGGGCGAACGGGACAGTCGGGGTTAGAATGTTGTGGAGGAACTCGATTGTTCCCCAGACCGGAGATACCACAACCTCCCATGTGTAATCACAAAACCAGGGGTCGTTCATCAGCTGATATCCATTTAATAACATAAAATACCAGAAAATGTTCTTTAAACAGCTCAGCACCGTCACTGTTCCCAGAACCACAGCCACCGATTTCTCACTGCAATATTTACTCTTCAGCTTGGGGCAGCAAATGGCCACAAATCGATCAAAGGTGAAAGTGACGGTGAACCAGACAGAACAGTCGGTGGCTGCATAAAGCAGGACGGCGTGGATGTTACACACGGGGACCGACAGCAGGAAATCAAACTGTTCCGGATAAAGAATGGGAATGTGTCTGAATATCAGGTCGAGGATAACGACCAGCAGATCCCCCGCTGACATGGCCACCAGGTAACGAGTCACACATTTGGACAGAGCACAGTTTCTGCTCGTCAGTGTCACAATTGTGATCATGTTCACTGTCAGGAAGGGAAATAAAGAATAAAATTAGACAGGATTCAGGGAAAGAAGTTACCATTTGGACTGAGGATGGGTTAAAATAAAAAAGAATGTACACACATAAAATCACTGAAATTTGTTTTTAAAAAATCCAGCATGTCTGTTGCAGTGTGAGAGGAAAGTGGAGCATCCGGAGGAAACCCACACAGACACGGGGAGAAGGTCCAAACTCCACACAGACAGTGACCCAAGCCTGGAATTGAACCCAGGTCCCTGACGCTGTGAATCAGCAGTGCTAACCACTGTGTCACCGTGCTGCTCCATGGTAGCAACACAGTGGTATACATTTGGGAGAGAGCTTTCCGGAGAGTCCACAACATTGACCCTCACTCAGCTCCAAGGATGAGGGAGTAAACTCTGACAGAAAATCCAGACTGGAGTCCTGTAGATGGTAATCTGTCGTCTCTCAGACAGTTTACTGACAATCCCTGCAACAGAGCTGGGACCAAAGAGGGCTGGTTTGACCCTTGCCTCTGGACAATACTAACAATTGGCAGAGGGAGATCCTGATGCCTTGACAGCACAGAATCTCTATTATATTTACACAGAACTGTACCCTGGAGAGGAGATCAAAGCATTGTGGCCACTGTAAGCACAACACAGGAAATAATAGTAATCTCACACTCAATTGGCACAGAACACAACTTCCAGTGTTTGCTCTGAAGAGTGGGAGAAAGCTTCAGGGTTCAGCGAATCGCTATCGTCCATAATACTCAGTGCGATTACTGCTGTCCCACGTTGGTCTACTGGACCAGTGCAGCTGCATCAGTCCTCTCTCGGCAGGAAGGATGCCAATCTATGCACCAGGTAAAACTCAAACAAAGGCCAGTACCAAAGGAAAAGCCAAGCAGGCTGCCTTAATGCCTATCGTCCGGTGACTCTGATGTCCAATATTATGAAATGCATCAAAAGGTTAGTCATGGCATGAATCAGTTCCGGCTTCCCAGATTGCCTGGATCCACGACAGTTCACCGACATCCACAACAGGTCCACAATGCCATCTCCCTGGCCGGACAGTGAACCCTGGAACACAGACTCGTGTTTATCAACTACAGCTCAGCCTGCAACACCATTAGTGCTAGGAAACCCATGTCCAAAGTCCGTGGCCCTGGGCTTGGCTCCTGCCTCTGCAATAGGATCCTCAACTTCCTAATCCATAGAGAGCAAAATTAAGGACAATCAACAACATCTCCTTCACAATCATCCTGAACAGCCGTGCCGCGTAAGGCTGCGTCCTCAGCCCCTTACTATACTCCTTATACACTGGTGACTGTGTGGCCAAATTCCCCTCCAACTCGATTTCCAAGTTTGCTGATGACACCTGCAGTGGGTCGGAGGAAGAGACAGAGAATCTGGTGAACTGGGGCATCAACAATAATCTCTTCCTCAATGTCAACAAAGCAAATTGACTTCTGGAAGCCTAGTGGAGTACATGCCCCGGTCTACATCAATGGGATGAAGTTGACATAGTCGAGAGCTTCACGTTTTAGGGTCCACATCACGAAAAACCTTTCCTGGTTCCTCCATGATGTCCCTATAATTAAAAAAGTCTCCGAACGCCTCTATTTTCTCAGAGGTTTACGGACATTTGGCATGTCAGCTGCAACTCTCACCAACTTTTACAGATGCACCATAAATAACATTCTAGCTTGGTATGGCTCCTGCTCTGTCCAAGACTGCGAGAAACTTCAAAGCTTGGAGAATGCAGACCAGTCCATCACTCAAACCAACCTCCCACTCATTAACTCTGTCTAAACCTCCCATTACCTTGCAAAAGTAACCAGCCTAATTCAGGAATAGCGCACCACGGACATCAACTTTTCCCACTTGTTCCATCAGAGAAAAATATAAAAAATGTGTGAGGACATAGACCAACCGACTCATAGAATCACTACAGTGCAGAAGGGGGCCATTTGACCCATCGAGTCTACACCGACAACAATCCCACCCAGGCCCTATCCCCAAAGTCCCACATATGTAGCCTGCTAATCCCCCAAACATACATATCCGAGGACGCTAATGGGCAGTTAACATGGCCAATCAACCCAACCTGCACATTTTGGACTGTGGGTGAAAACCGCAGCATCCGGAGCAAACCCATGCCGACACGGGTAGAATGTGCAAATTCCACACAGACAGTGATCCAAGCCAGGAATCGAACTCAGGTTCCTATGAGACAGCAGCGCTGACCATTGTGCCACCATGCTGCCAACTCAGGAACAGCTTCTCTGCTGCCATCAGACGTTTGAATGGACCCACATTGCATTAAGATGATCTTTTACTACATCCTAGCTATGACTGCAACATTACATTCTGCCCTCTCTCCCTCTCTATGTACAGTATGCTTTGAATGTATTGCACTCAAGCAACAACACTTTTCACTGTATTTCCAATGTTATGAAATGCATCAAAAGGTTAGTCATGGCATGAATCAATTCCGGCCTCCCAGATTGCCTGGATACACTACAGTTCATCTACCTCCCCAACAGGTCCACAGACACCATCTCCCTGGCCCAACACTGAACTCTGTAACACTGAACATAGAGAAGGAGAGAGTGCAGAATGTAATGTTGGACTCAGAGCGAGGGTGTAGAATAAGATCATCTGAATGCGATGTGGGCCCATTAAAACGTCAGATGGCAGCAGAGAAGAAGCTGTTCCTGAGTTGGCAGCATGGTGGCACAATGGTTCGCACTGCTGTCTCACAGGGACCTGAGTTCGATTCCCGGCTTGGATCACATATTTATTATATGTGAAAATAATAAACCAAATCAATTCAAATCAAATCAGTCTTTCGCATCTCAAGCTGAAACATCAGCACGATGTGCCCTGGCCTTACCAATGAACTTATGCAGGTTGATGATGTACACGGGACGGCTGTGATCGAGACTGAATTTACAAGGCTGAATGTGGACATTGGGGAGCTGCGAGAAACTGGACTTGCTCACAGTGGATTCTTTCCAGAGGAACACCCCACGTTCTTGTAATAGGAGAAATCCCAACAGGCGAGATGTGAGAATGGAACAACGTTTTAAAAAGAAGCTTCACTGGTGCTGATGGAATCCCAGGAATTGAAATGGGATCCCTGATGCTGTGAGGCAGCAGTGCTAACCACTGTGCTATACTGCCATCCTGCAAGGTGCCCTGGAGATATCCAAGATCACGGCCAGGACACCATCATCACCATATCCGTGTTCGGGAAATGATTGGAAAACAATCTGAGGGACAGAATTAATCTCCACTTCGAGAGGTAAGGATTTATGAACAATAATCAGCATTCCCTTGACAGGGGGAGATCATGTCTAAAAATTCGCTGGAATAGATTGAGGAGGTGACTGGATGAGGAGATGAGGGAAGTGCAGTCGATGTAGTCTACGTGTTCTTCAGAAAAGCTTTTGACAAATATGGAAGACTGAACAAGGAAGTGATTCCGACTGGAACCAGGTCAATTTGGTAAATTATATTCAAAATGGCTGAGTGGCAGAGGGTGATGGTGGAAGGTTGTTTTTGTGACTGCAAGCCTGTGTTCAGTGGGGTTCCACAGCGATCGGTGTTGGGTCCCTTGCTCTTTGTAGTGTACATTGATGGTCGAGACATGAATGTGTGAGGTGTGATCAGTAAGTTTGCAGATGATACAAAAATTGGTGGTGTGGTAAATATTGAGGAGGAAAGCCTTAGATTACAGGAATCACAGAATCCTACAGTGCAGAAGGAGGCCATTCAGCCCATCGAGTCTGCACTGAGCACAATCCCAACCAGGCGATATCCCCTGAACCCCATGCATTTACCCAAGCAATTCTCCCTGACAGTAAGTCCAGTATATCCTGGCCAATCCACCGAACCCACAAGTCTTCCGACTGTGGGCGGAAACTGGAGCACCCAGAGGAAACCCATGCAGACACGTGGAGAATGTGCAAACTCCACACAGATGTGGTCCAAGCCAGAAATCGAACACACGTCCCTGGCGCTGTGGGGCAGCAGTGCTAACCACTGTGCCACCGTGCTGAGGAAACTGAAAGGCTGGTCAAATGGGCAAATGTAATTTACACCTGACGAATGTGAGGCCATGCATTTGGGACGACTATCCGGGCAAGGAAATGTACCATGTCCGGTCGAGTCTGAGGAAGTGCAGAGGACCAGAATGAATTTGGGGTGCATATATGTGGATCCCTAAAAGCAGCAAGACAGGTAGATGAGGTGGTGAAGACGACATGTAGGATACTTGCCTTTAAAGCCGCAGCACAGAATATAAGAGCTGGGAGGTGATGATGGAAGTTTATAAAACGCTGATTAGACCAGAGCAAGAGAACTGTGTACAGCTCCGGTCATCACACTACAGGAAGGATGTGATTACACTGGAGACGGTGGAGAGGAGATTCACCAGGATGCTGCCTGGGCTGGAGAGTTTCAGCTATGAGGAGAGGCTGGTTAGGCTGGGTTTTTTACCTTAGAGCAGAGACGGCTGGAGGTGGAGTGGGTGTAGTGGGTGGTGATGGGGAACGCTTTCAGGTGGGGGCCGGGTGGGGGTTGGGGGACTGAGTGATATGAACAAAATTATGTGGCACACGGATAGGAAGAAACTTTTTCCCTTTAGTAGAGGTGTCAATAACCAGAGGGGCGTGGAGTTAAGGTAAAGGGCAGATTTTTGTGTGGATTTGAGGGAAAATGTTTCCATCCACAGGGTGCTGGGATCTGCAGCTCACGGCCTGAAAGGATGGTAGAAGCGGGAACAACCACAAGAGGCATTTAGATCAGCAACTCAAACGCCAGAGCATATAATTATTAAACTAGAAAGAGTGCAGAAAATATTCACTCGGATGCGACTGGGACTTGATGGATTGAGTTATAAGGAGAGGCTGGATAGACTGGGACTTTATTCTCTGGAGTGTAGGAGGCTGAGGGGTGATCTTATAGAGGTCTATAAAATAATGAGGGGCACAGATCAGCTCAATAGTCAATATCTTTTCCCAAAGGTAGGGGAGTCTAAAACTAGACGGCAGAGTTTTAAGGTGAGAGGGGAAAGATACAAAAGGGTCCAGAGCGGCAATGTTTTCACACAGAGGGCGGTGAGTGTCTGGATCGAGCTGCCAGAGGCAGTAGGAGAGGCGGGTACAATTTTATTTTTTAAAAAGCGTTTAGATAGTTAAATGGGCACGATGGGTATAGACGGATATGGGGCAAATGTGGGCAATTGGGATTAGTTTCGGGGTTTAAAAAGAAAGGGCGGCATGCACAAGATGGGCCGAAGGGCCTGTTTCCATTCTGTAAACTCTATGACAAGGCTGTGGATCGAGTGCTGGAAAATGGGATTGGATTGGATAGGTGTTTGATGACCAGTTCAGACATAATGGTCGAATGGCCTCATTTTGTGCTGTTAAAACTCGATGGCTGTTAGGCCACCCACAGCAGTGGACCCATCACTTGCAGCTCTCACAGCGCTGGCTGGGATACCGACCACCTCCCAAACCTATCTGGTTGCAAATGCGCAATTGCAGCCAGCAGTGAGCTGCCTGGTCTGAGAGAGACATCTGTCAGCTCTCTGCTGCTGCAGCTCGCTTCAACACAGCAGCTGCCCCCAGGTAGTCCAGGGGTCCTCAGCACTTTCTGAGCAGCCCCCGACCAGATATAGACCCAGCCCCCGCCCCACCACCTGGTCCAATCACTCGACATTCCCCCACAGCAATTGCATGCAGAGTGTCAGCAGGGCACCTCTCCCTAACCCACTGTGCATGCAGAGAGACAGCGAGACCCCCTCCCTACCCCACTGTGCATGCAGAGAGGCAGCGAGACCCCCTCCCTACCCCACTGTGCATGCAGAGAGGCAGCGAGACCCCCTCCCTGCCCCACTGTGCATGCAGAGAGGCAGCAACACCCCTCCCTACCCCACTGTGCATGCAGAGAAGCAGCGAGACCACCCCACCCTACCCCACTGTCCATGCACTGAGGCAGCGAGACCCCCCTATCTACCCCACTGTGCATGCAGAGAGGCAGCAAGACCCCCCTCCCTACCCCACTGTGCATGCAGAGAGGCAGCGAGACCCCCTCCCTACCCCACTGTGCATGCAGAGAGGCAGCGAGACCCCCCACCCTGCCCCACTGTCCATGCACTGAGTCAGCGAGACCCCCTCCCTACCCCACTGTGCATGCACAGAAGCAGCAAGACCCCCCTCCCTACCCCACTGTGCATGCAGAGAGGCAGCGAGACCCCCTCCCTACCCCACTGTGCATGCAGAGAGGCAGCGAGGCCCCCTCCCTGCCCCACTGTGCATGCAGAGAGGCAGCGAGACCCCCTCCCTACCCCAATGGGCATGCAGAGAGGCAGTGATGCCCCCCTCCCTACCAACACCAATCACGTGCAGACTGGCAGCGGGGACCACTCCACCCCACAGACAGCGGGCAGAGTGGTAACGGGACCCTCTCCGACGCAGCAACTACGTTCAGAGTCGGCCCCGCTACCTTCAGGCTCCGCCCCTGTAGACCCCACCACCTCATGCCCCACTCCCTGGTACTGCCCGGTGGGCATTGCCCAAGGGACACCTACCTTTGCCCTCGACCGCCCGGTGTCCTCAATGGCCTTCAGTTCTCCCGGCGAGGTCATCATGACTCGTCCTCATACATGTGGCCAGCTGTTTTCCTCACCGGACCCAACCTCTCCCGGTGAGGCTGAAAAGGCAAGTGTGGCGCACAATTCCATCCCAGGCTCGCTAATTTCATTTAAATTTGTTTAAAAATAAATTGAAATTATTTATTCAGCCTCTTGCCGGAAATGGGCAGGAGACTGAATCCGCTATTCATCCATTGCCGGTGAAGGTTGCAAGAGGTGAGAAATGGGACATGGACCTGAGTTCTTGGCTATCACGCGGTTTTACTTGATCACCCCACCATCAATGGACAGGGAGTAGCTGTTATCCTGCCCTCCCCCCTACCGTGTGTGTGTTGCGTGTGTCTATATTGTCTGTACCAGTATGCATGTGTGTGTGTGCGTGTTTGTGTGTGAGCAACAGAGTACCTGACGAGTGTTCCTAAGTGTGCATTATTCTGGAGTGTTGCAGCAATTTTGGTTCTTGAATTTGTGTGTGAGTGGGAGTAAGTGTCTAAATCTGATTGCTTCTATCAACAAATGTGTGTATTAATGTATGTGTGTTTGGGTGTGTCTGTGTGTTTGTGTTCCTGTTGCTCTCGGAGAGCTTGTGGTAGCACAGGCGATAGCATTGCTGCCTCACAGCACCAGAGGTCCTGGTTCAATTGCAGGCTTGGCCACTGTCTGTGTAGATTCTGCATGTTCTCCCCATGTCTGCGTGGGTTTCCTCCGGGTGCTCTAGTTTCCTCCCACAATCTGAAAGTTGTGCTGGTTGGGTGCATTGGCCGTGCTAAATTCTCCCTCAGTGTACCTGAACAGGCGCTGGAGTGTGGTGACTCGGGGATTTTTATAGTAACTTCATTGCAATGTTAATGTTTGCATACTTGTGACACTGATGAATAAATTTCAAATTTAATGAAATATGTTTTCTCTCTGTGAGATACTGCTGTGCAGATATGACCAATAAAATTGCTTCTGTGGCCTGGTGATTGGGTGGGTGAACTGGTGTTATATGCAGAGGGTGAAAATGATTCTGTCTCAATCTTTTACGCACGGTGGAATAGTGTTTGAGGTCACATGTCTATGGAAAATCACAGCACTCAGAAGACATCCCAGCCCATAGACCCTGAGACAATTGTCAGTGGCTGAAAGAATTAATAACCGGATACAGAGATTCAACAAGAGCAGCAAACCCAGTACAGGAAATGACAAGAAAATCAATACAGTTAAACAGCCTTTCTAGAATTAGGAACTGGACACAGGGGACGGGACTTTCCAGCCTCACTCTTCCCCAAGCTGCAAAATCCCACCCGTGTTCAACAGACCTTCCCATTCTCCGCCCCTCGCCTGCTCCGATTCCCGTGGCGGTCGGGCCGGTCCAATTCCAGCCAGAGACTTACCCGGAACACCAACAATCGCCAGGAGGGGATAGTAAAAACATTGAATCACGTTCAGTAGATATTCAAACCGAAAAGCTGATGTCATCCAATAATAATCAGCAGTAAACTGAGAAATCCAATCGAATAAACTCCTGTCCCTGGTTGGAACATTCCGGTTCATTGTTCCCAGATTCTGATCCAATGTCGAAACATTCCAATCCATTGTTCCCAGATTCTGATCCATTGTTGGAAGATTACAATCCATTGTTCCCAGATTCTGATCCATTGTTGGAAGATCCCGGTTCATTGTTCTCAGATTCTAGAGAGCACAGGTTTAAGGTGAGACGGGAGAGATACAAAAGTGTCCAGAGGGGCAATGTTTTCACACAGAGGGTGGTGAGTGTCTGGAACAAGATGCCAGATGTAGGAGTAGAGGCGGGTCCAATTTTGTCTTTTAAAAAGCATTTAGATAGTTACATGGGTACAGAAGGATATGGGCCAAATGCGGGCAATTGGGGTTAGTTTATGAGTTTTAAAAAAAGGGTGGCATGGACAAGTTGGGCCGAATGGCCTGTTTCCCTGCTGTGAACCTCTATGACTCTCTGACTCTGTTCTGATCCATTGTTGGAAGACTCAAATCCATTGTTCCCAGATTCTGATCTCTCCTCTCCCTCCCTCTCTCTCCACAGCCGCTGATCTCTGTTACTGTCGGAGTTGCCGCTCCCGCTGACTCAATGGGACAACACATTGAACGGAATCCCTTATTAATAGAAGAGGGAAATCCCTCCAGGCACACTAATCGAATCCATGGAGACTCACATCAATTCCAGTCACTGAACAAACAGCTTCACTTAACCCCCTTCAATCCAACACTTTTTATACCCAACGTAGAACAGTTACAGCCTCGATGGGGTGTTGAGGGTCAGGGAGGTATGGAAAGTTGGAAATAATGTAGGGTCAATATGAATTCGATACAGCAGAGATCACTCTGCTAGCGTTAATTTTGAGACGACGAGAATACAAAAGCAGGGGTGTACTGCTGAGGGGTTATAAGACACTGGCCTGACCGCATTCACAACATTGTCAGCAATTTTGGTCCCCGTATCTAAGGAAGGATGTGCTGGCCTTGGAGAGGGTCCAGAGCAGGTTCACAAGAATGATCCGGGGAATGAAAGACTTGACGCATGAGGAGCGTCTGAGGACTGGGGGTCCACACTCGATGCAGTTTGGAAGTATGAGGAAGGGGATAACATTGAAACTTACAGAATAATGAAAGGCCTGGATAGAGTGCACTTGGGGAAGATGTTTCCATTAGTTGGGGAGACTTGGACCCGAGGGCACAGACTCAGAGGGAAGGGATGGCCCTTTAGAAATGTGATGTGGAGATGGCGGTGTTGGACTGGGGTGTGCGCAGTAAGAAGTCTCACAACACCAGTTTCCCACTCACCTGATGAAGGAGCAGTGCTCCGAACGCTCGTGATTCCAAATAAAGCTGTGGGACTTTAACCTGCTGTTGTGAGACGTCTTACTTCAGAACTGAGACGAGGAGGAATTTCTTCAGCCAGAGGGTGGTGAATCTGTGGAATTCATTGCCACACAAGGCTGTGGAGGCCAGATCATTGAATGTATTTAATAAAGAGATAAATTGGTTCTTGACTGGTACAGCGATCAAGTGTTACGGGGAGAAAGCAGGAGAATGGGTTTGAGAAACTTATCAGCCAGAATTGAATGGTGGAGCCAGCTTGACGGGCCGAATGGCCTCATTCTGCTCTTATATCTTATTGTCTGATGGGTATCATGGTCGTGGTTCTTAGATGAAGTTAACGTCAATCAGGGTTGATATAGTCTGCTTAATCCAGGTTGTAGCAGATCTTATGTACAGCTCATGGACAGAACAATCTTAGTATAGGACTTCACACGGATCAATCTCTCAGCATTACGTACAGTACAGTCTTAGCTCGAGTCATCAGATAGAACTATCTCTCAGTGTTATGTACAGTACAATCTGAGGCTTCAGGTAGAACTATCTCTCAGTGTTATGTACAGTACAATCTGAGGCTTCAGATAGAACTATCTCTCAGTGTTATGTACAGTACAATCTGAGGCTTCAGGTAGAACTATCTCTCTGTGTTATGTACAGTACAATCTGAGGCTTCAGATAGAACTATCTCTCAGTGTTATGTACAGTACAATCTGAGGCTTCAGGTAGAACTATCTCTCTGTGTTATGTACAGTACAATCTGAGGCTTCAGATAGAATTATCTCTGTGTTACGTACAGTACAAAATGAGGCTTCAGATAGAACTATCTCTCAGTGTTATGTACAGTACAATCTGAGGCTTCACATAGAACTATCTCTCAGTGTTACGTACAGTACAATCTGAGGCTTCAGATAGAACTATCTCTCAGCGTTATGTACAGTACAATCTGAGGCTTCAGATAGAACTATCTCTCAGTGTTATGTACAGTACAATCTTTGGCTTCAGATAGAACTACCTCTGTGTGTTATGTACAGTACAATCTGAGGCTTCAGGTTGAACTATCTCTCAGTGTTACGTACAGTACAATCTTTGGCTTCAGATAGAACTACCTCTGTGTGTTATGTACAGTACAATCTGAGGCTTCAGGTAGAACTATCTCTCAGTGTTACGTACAGTACAATCTTTGGCTTCAGATAGAACTATCTCTGTGTGTTATGTACAGTACAATCTGAGGCTTCAGATAGAACTATCTCTCAGTGTTATGTACAGTACAATCTGAGGCTTCAGGTAGAACTATCTCTCTGTGTTATGTACAGTACAATCTGAGGCTTCAGATAGAACTATCTCTGAGTTACGTACAGTACAAAATGAGGCTTCAGATAGAACTATCTCTCAGTGTTATGTACAGTACAATCTGAGGCTTCAGATAGAACTATCTCTCAGTGTTACGTACAGTACAATCTGAGGCTTCAGATAGAACTATCTCTCAGCGTTATGTACAGTACAACCTGAGGCTTCAGATAGAACTATCTCTCAGTGTTATGTACAGTACAATCTGAGGCTTCAGATAGAACTATCTCTCAGTGTTACGTACAGTACAATCTGAGGCTTCAGATAGAAGTATCTCTCAGCGTTATGTACAGTACAATCTGAGGCTTCAGATAGAACTATCTCTCAGTGTTATGTACAGTACAATCTTTGGCTTCAGATAGAACTACCTCTGTGTGTTATGTACAGTACAATCTGAGGCTTCAGGTTGAACTATCTCTCAGTGTTACGTACAGTACAATCTTTGGCTTCAGATAGAACTACCTCTGTGTGTTATGTACAGTACAATCTGAGGCTTCAGGTAGAACTATCTCTCAGTGTTACGTACAGTACAATCTTTGGCTTCAGATAGAACTATCTCTCTGTGTTATGTACAGTACAATCTGAGGCTTCAGATAGAACTATCTCTGTGTTACGTACAGTACAAAATGAGGCTTCAGATAGAACTATCTCTTAGTGTTATGTACAGTACAATCTGAGGCTTCAGATAGAACTATCTCTCAGTGTTACGTACAGTACAATCTGAGGCTTCAGATAGAACTATCTCTCAGCGTTATGTACAGTACAACCTGAGGCTTCAGATAGAACTATCTCTCAGTGTTACGTACAGTACAATCTGAGGCTTCAGATAGAAATATCTCTGTGTGTTACGTACAGTACAATCTGAGGCTTCAGATAGAACTATCTCTCAGTGTTATGTACAGTACAATCTGAGGCTTCAGATAGAACTATCTCTCAGTGTTATGTACAGTACAATCTTTGGCTTCAGATAGAACTACCTCTGTGTGTTATGTACAGTACAATCTGACGCTTCAGATAGAACTATCTCTCAGTGTTACGTACTGTACAATCTGAGGCTTCAGATAGAACTATCTCTCAGTGTTATGAACAGTACAATCTGAGCCTTCAGATAGAACTATCTCTCAGTGTTATGTACAGTACAACCTGAGGCTTCAGATAGAACTATCTCTGTGTTACGTACAGTACAGTCAGAGGCTTCAGATAGAACTATCTCTCAGTGTTATCTACAGTACAATCTGAGGCTTCAGATAGAACTATCACACAGTGTTATGTACGGTACAATCTGAGGCTTCAGAAAGAACTATCTCTCAGTATTATGTACAGTACAATCTGAGGCTTCAGATAAAACTATCTCTCAGTGTTATGTACAGTACAATCTGAGGCTTCAGATAGAACTATCTCTCAGTATTATGTACAGTACAATCTGAGGCTTCAGATAGAACTATCTCTCAGTGTTATGTACAGTACAATCTGAGGCTTCAGATAGAACTATCTCTCAGTGGGGTGTAAGGTACAATCTGAGGCTTCAGATAGAACTATCTCTCAGTGTTATGTACAGAGGAACCTGATCAAGAAGCTTCACATCAAACTTTCTCAGCGTTTTCTCTTGTGAGGTTGTAAGAAGGCAAGGGTGAGTTGAGGAGTGTGTGGGAGAAGGACACGGGGCCACCTGAACAGAGTCAGAAGCACATTGAGGTGAGTGTGAGGGGGGGACACGGGACATCGGGACAGACAGTCAGCACCTTGAGGAGAGTGTGAGAGGGGGGCACTGGGACACCGGGACAGTCAGCAGCTTGAGGAGAGTGTGAGAGGGACACTGGGACACCGGGACAGACAGTCAGCACCTTGAGTAGAGTGTGAGAGGGACACCAGCACAGACAGTCAGCACCTTGAGGAGAGTGTGAGAGGGACACTGGGACACCGGGACAGTCAGCACCTTGAGGAGAGTGTGAGTGGGGGACACTGGGACAGACAGTCAGCACCTTGAGGAGAGTGTGAGAGGGACTCTGGGACACCGGGACAGACAGTCAGCACCTTGAGTAGAGTGTGAGAGGGACACTGGGACACCGGGACAGTCAGCACCTTGAGGAGAGTGTGCGCGGGACACTGGGACACTGGGACAGACAGTCCGCACCTTGAGGAGAGTGTGAGAGGGACACCGGGACAGACAGTCAGCACCTTGAGGAGAGTGTGAGAGGGACACTGGGACACCGGGACAGTCAGCACCTTGAGGAGAGTGTGAGAGGGACACTGGGACACCGGGACAGAAAGTCAGCACCTTGAGGAGAGTGTGCGTGGGACACTGGGACACTGGAACAGACAGACAGCACCTTGAGGAGAGTGTGAGAGGGACACTAGGACACCGGGACAGACAGTCAGCACCTTGAGGAGAGTGTGAGAGCGACACTGGGAGACTGGGACAGACAGTCAGCACCTTGAGGAGAGTGTGAGAGGGACACTGGGACACGGGGACAGACAGTCAGCACCTTGAGGAGAGTGTGAGAGGGACACTGGGACAGACAGTCAGCACCTTGAGGAGAGTGTGCGCGGGACACTGGGACAGACAGTCAGCACCTTGAGGAGAGTGTGAGAGGGACACTGGGACACGGGGAAAGACAGTTGGCACCATGAGGAGAGTGTGAGAGGGACACTGGGACACCGGGACAGACAGTCAGCACCTTGAGGAGAGTGTGAGAGGGACACTGGGACACCGGAACAGACACTCAGCACCTTGAGGAGAGTGTGAGTGGGACACCGGGACAGACAGTCAGCACCTTGAGTAGAGTGTGAGAGGGACACTGGGACACCGGGACAGACAGCACTTTGAGGAGAGTGTGAGAGGGGGACACTGGGACAGACAGTCAGCCCCTTGAGGAGAGTGTGAGAGGGACACTGGGACACCGGGAGAGACAGTCAGCACCTTGAGGAGAGTGTGAGAGGGACAATGGGACACCGGTACAGTCAGCACCTTGAGGAGAGTGTGCGCGGGACACTGGGACACTGGGACAGACAGTCAGCACCTTGAGGAGAGTGTGAGATGGGGACACTGGGACAGACAGTCAGCACCTTGAGGAGAGTGTGCGAGGGGGACACTGGGACACTGGGACAGACAGTCAGCACCTTGAGGAGGGTGTGAGAGGGGGACACTGGGACACCGGGACAGTCAGAACCTTGAGGAGAGTGTGAGAGGGGCACTGGGACACCGGGACAGACAGTCAGCACCTTGAGGAGAGTGTGAGAGGGACACTGGGACACTGGGACAGACAGTCAGCACCTTGAGGAGAGTGTGCGAGGGACACTGGGACACCGGGACAGACAGTCAGCACCTTGAGGAGAGTGTGAGAGGGGGACACCGGGACAGACAGTCAGCACCTTGAGGAGAGTGTGACAGGGGGACACTGGGACATCGGGACAGACAGCACCTTAAGGAGAGTGTGAGAGGGACACTGGGACACTGGGACAGACAGTCAGCACCTTGAGGAGAGTGTGAGAGGGGGACACTGGGACAGACAGTCAGCACCTTGAGGAGAGTGTGCGAGGGGGACACTGGGACACCGGGACAGACAGTCAGCACCTTGAGGAGAGTGTGAGAGGGACACTGGGACACTGGGACAGACAGTCAGCACCTTGAGGAGAGGGTGCGAGGGGGACACTGGGACACCGGGACAGACAGTCAGCACCTTGAGGAGAGTGTGAGAGGGGGACACCGGGACAGACAGTCAGCACCTTGAGGAGAGTGTGACAGGGGGACACTGGGACACCGGGACAGACAGCACCTTGAGGAGAGTGTGAGAGGGACACTGGGACACTGGGACAGACAGTCAGCACCTTGAGGAGAGTGTGAGAGGGACACTGGGGCAGACAGTCAGCACCTTGAGGAGAGTGTGAGAGGGGGACACTGGGACAGACAGTCAGCACCTTGAGGAGAGTGTGAGATGGGGACACTGGGACAGTGGGACAGACAGTCAGCACCTTGAGGAGAGTGTGAGATGGGGACATAGAGGATTGAAGCTACTGGTAGAGTTGTACAGCACTGGGATCGAGACTGTTTGTTTCTGTCCTGTGGGACAGTCAGCACCTTGAGGAGAGTGGGAGAGGGAGACACTGGGACACCGGGACAGACAGTCAGCACCTTGAGGAGAGTGTGAGAGGGACACCGGGACAGACAGTCAGCAACTTGAGGAGTGTGGGAGAGGGGGACACTGGGACACCGCGACAGACAGTCAGCACCTTGAGGAGAGTGTCAGATGGGGACACTGGGACAGTGGGACAGACAGTCAGCACTTTGAGGAGAGTGTGAGATGCGGACATAGAGGATTGAAGCTACTGGTAGAGTTGTACAGCACTGGGATCGAGACTGTTTGTTTATGTCCTGTGGTTCTGAGGATTCTCTTCAATATCGACTCCACAGTCAGGTGTCAGGGACACAACTCTTTATTCCGTCTGTTCACACAACACTCCAAATATTGACTGCCCAATCTGGGAGGATCCCAACAGCTCACCCCACACCTGAGATCACATGGCCCGTTCACTTAAAGAAAGCCCCAACATATGTAACACTCTCCCATGTAAGTAACACCTCCCCACCCCACCACCCCACCCCGACACCCGCCGGTACAGCAACAGCATTTGAAACCATTTGCGAACATTTTTCTCTATTCACTTCAGGCTTGGTGCAGAATCCACAGCTTATTTACAATATAATACATCCCATAGTTCATTCCTGATCCTTATGTCCATCTCACATAGACCTGATCAGGGGGAGTGACAACCCCTTAGGAGTTGATGCCTGGGGATTGGAGCCAGTTTTAAGATCCTCTCTGGTGAGTGAAGCCTCGATGAACCCACCAACGTTTGATCGTCTTCCCGCCGGTCGTCAGTAACCAATGTCGAGTTCCCTGTCCCCTCCATCAGCGGAGGAGCTGTTGATACCAGGCCTCCCTGGCCTCCCACATAATAGAACAGAGAGTTTAGAAGGTGGCAGGAATCTAACCTCAGGCAGAGCAAAAAAAAGGTGACAGGAATGAGAAGGGAGGTGGTCAGTGCGGGACTGAGAGTGTTGTACCTCAATGCGGGACTGAGGGTGTTGGACCTCAATGCGGGACTGAGGGTGTTGGACCTCAATGCGTGCAGTATATCAATCAAGGTAAATGAGGTTGTTGCGCACATTGAAATTGGCCGGTCCGATGTTGTGGGCATCACAGAGACGTGGCTGCAAGGGGATCAGGGCTGGGACAGTGGTTTTAGCTGAGGGAAGGGTAATTATGAGGCTATTAGGAGAGAATTAGGAAACATAGGTTGGACTAGGAGATTACAGGGACTGGGAACGTCCGACATGTGGAGTTTTTTCAAGGAGCAGCTACTGCGAGTCTGTGATAGGTATGTCCCTGTCAGGCAAGGAGGAATTGGTAGGGCTAGGGAACCGTGGTGCACCAAAAAAGTTTCTTTGTTGGTTAAAAAGAAAAAGGAGGCTTATGTTCGGATGAGACGTGAGCACTCGGGTAGTGCACTAGAAAGCTTTAGATTGGCTAAGAGGGAGTTGAAGAGCGAGCTTAGAAGGGCTAAAAGGGGACATTAGAAGACTTTGGCGGATAGGGTTAAAGAGAATCCTAAGGCGTTCTATAGGTATGTCAAGAACAGAAGGTTGGTTAGGGCAAGTTTAGGGCCAGTTATAGATGGCAGAGGGAAGTTATGTGTGGAACCGGAGGAGATTGGTGAAGCATTGAACCAATATTTCTCTTCGGTGTTCACGCAAGGGGACATGAATATAGCTGAGGAGGACACTGGGTTGCAGGGGAGTAGAATAGACAGTATTACAGTTGATAAGGAGGATGTGCAGGATATTCTGGAGGGTCTGAAAATAGATAAATCCCCTGGTCCGGATGGGATTTATCCAAGGATTCTCTGGGAGGCAAGAGAAGTGATTGCAGAGCCTCTGGCTCTGATCTTCAGGTCGTCGTTGGCCTCTGGTATAGTACCAGAAGATTGGAGGTTAGCGAATGTTGTCCCATTGTTTAAGAAGGGGAACAGAGACTTCCCCGGGAATTATAGACCGGTGAGTCTCACTTCTGTTGTCGGCAAGATGTTGGAAAAAATTATAAGGGATAGGATTTATAGTTATTTGGAGAGTAATGAATTGATAGGTGATAGTCAGCATGGTTTTGTGGCAGGTAGGTCGTGCCTTACTAACCTTATTGAGTTTTTTGAGAAAGTGACCAAGGAGGTGGATGGGGGCAAGGCAGTGGACGTGGTATATATGGATTTTAGTAAGGCGTTTGATAAGGTTCACCATGGTAGGCTTCTGCAGAAAATGCAGATGTATGGGATTGGGGGTGATCTAGGAAATTGGATCAGGAATTGGCTAGCGGATAGGAAACAGAGGGTGGTGGTTGATAGTAAATATTCATCATGGAGTGCGGTTACAAGTGGTGTACCTCAGGGATCTGTTTTGGGGCCACTGCTGTTTGTAATATTTATTAATGATCTGGATGAGGGTATAGTTGGGTGGATTAGCAAATTTGCTGATGACACCAAAGTCGGTGGTGTGGTAGACAGTGAGGAAGGGTGTCGTAGTTTGCAGGAAGACTTAGACAGGTTGCAAAGTTGGGCCGAGAGGTGGCGGATGGAGTTTAATGCGGAGAAGTGTGAGGTAATTCACTTTGGTAGGAATAACAGATGTGTTGAGTATAGGGCTAACGGGAGGACTTTGAATAGTGTGGAGGAGCAGAGGGATCTAGGTGTATGTGTGCATAGATCCCTGAAAGTTGGGAATCAAGTAGATAAGGTTGTTAAGAAGGCATATGGTGTCTTGGCGTTTATTGGTAGGGGGATTGAATTTAGGAGTCGTAGCGTTATGTTGCAACTGTACACAACTCTGGTGCGGCCGCACTTGGAGTACTGTGTGCAGTTCTGGTCCCCACATTACAGGAAGGATGTGGAGGCTTTGGAGAGGGTGCAGAGGAGGTTTACCAGGATGTTGCCTGGTATGGAGGGGAGATCCTATGAGGAGAGGCTGAGGGATTTGGGATTGTTTTCGCTGGAAAGGCGGCGGCTAAGAGGGGATCTTATTGAAACATATAAGATGATTAGAGGTTTAGATAGGGTGGATAGTGATAGCCTTTTTCCTCTGATGGAGAAATCCAGCACGAGGGGGCATGGCTTTAAATTGAGGGGGGTAGTTATAGAACCGATGTCAGGGGTAGGTTCTTTACCCAGAGGGTGGTGAGGGATTGGAATGCCCTGCCAGCATCAGTTGTAAATGCGCCTAGTTTGGGGGCGTTTAAGAGATCCGTAGATAGGTTCATGGACGAAAAGAAATTGGTTTAGGTTGGAGGGTCACAGTTTTTTTTTTTAACTGGTCGGTGCAACATCGTGGGCCGAAGGGCCTGTTCTGCGCTGTAATGTTCTATGTTCTATGTTCTATGTTCTATCTAAATATCCAAGGATAGGTGTCTTATTGGAAGGACAGGCAGATGGGCAAAGGAGGCGGGGTTGCATTGTTCGTAAGGAATGGCGTTAAATCAATAGCAAGAAGCGGTACAGGATCAGAAGGCAGAGAAACTCTGTGGGTAGAGTTGAGGAGAAACAATGGTAAAAAGACCCTGATGGGAGTTATGTACAGGTCTCCAAGCAGTAGTCAGGATGAGGGGCAGAAAATAAATCTGGATGTAGAAAAGGCACATAAAAAGGCAATATTACAATAATTATGGGGGACTTCAATATGCAGGTGGCCTGGGAAAATCCGGTAGGTCGTGGGTCCCAAGAAAAGGAATTTGTGGAATGTCTAAGAGATGCTTTTTTGGAGCAGCTTGTGACAGAGCCGACTGGGGAAACGGGAATTCTGGAGTTGGTGATGTGTAATGAGGCAGATTTGATGAGGGAACTTAAGGTGAAGTGACCCTGAGAGAGCAGTGACCACAATATGATAGAATTTACCCTGCAGTTTGAGAGGGAGAAACTGGAATCAGATGCAAGAATATGACAATTAAATAAAGGTAACTGCAAAGACATGAGGGAGGAGCTGGCCAGAGTTGATTGGAAAGGGAGCCGAGCAGGGGAGACAGTGGAACGACAATTACAGGAGTTTTCCAGGGTGGGGGGGTTATTCGGGAGGCACAACAGAAATTCATCACAAGGAGGAGGAAACCTGCTAAAGAGAGGACGAAGCTTCCATGGCTGACTAGGAAAGGAAAGGACAGCATCAAAGCAAAAGAATCACTGGAGGCAGGGAGGGTACCAGAGGACTGGACATTAGCTGATGTAACAGCGCTGTTTAAGAAGGGAGGGAGGCAGCAGATGGGAAATTATAGGCCGGTTAGACTGACTTCCTTCATTGGCAAGATTTTAGAGTCCATTATTAAAGATGAGATCGCAGAGTACTTGGAAGTGCATGATAAAGTAGGACTGAGTCAGCACGGCTTTGTCAAGGGGAGCTCATGTCTGACAAATCTGTTAGAGTTCTTTGAGGAGGTAACAAGGAAGTTAGATAAAGGAGAACCAGTGGCCCTGATTTATTTGGATTTCCAAAAGGCCTTTGACGAGGTGCCACATCGGAGACTTTTAAATAAGTTAGGTGCCCGTGGTTTTAAGGGTAGGAATCTGACATGGATAGAGGATTGGTTGACTGGCAGAAGGCAGAGAGTGGGGATAAACGGGTCTTTTTCAGGATGGCAGCCGGTGACTAGTGGTGTGCCTCAAGGGTCGGTGCTGGGACCACAACTTTTCACAATAAACATTAACGATTTGGAAGAACGAAATGAAGCCACTGTTGCCAAGTTTGCAGATGATGGAAAGATATGCAGAGGGAGAGATAGTATTGAGGAAGCAGGGGGACTGCACAAGGACTTGGATAGGCTGGGAGAGTGGGCAAATAAGTGGCAGATGGAATATAACGTGGAAAAGTGTGAGATTATAAACATTGGAAGGAGGAATGGAGGCATAGACTATTTTCTAATTGGGGAAATGCTCAGGCAATCAGAAGCACTAAGGGACCAGGGAGTCCTTGTTCAAGATTCTCTTAAGGTTAACGTGTAGGTTCATAGAACCATAGAAAATTACAGCTCAGAAACAGGCCTTTTGGCCCTTCTTGTCTGTGCCGAACCATTTTTTGCCTAGTCCCACTGACCTGCACTTGGACCATATCCCTCCACACCCTCTCATCCATGAACCCGTCCAAGTTTTTCTTAAATGTTCAGTTAGCAGTCAGGAAGGCAAATGCAATGTTAGCATTCATGTCGAGAGCGCTGGAATACAAGAGCAGGGATGGACTTCTAAGGCTGTATAAGGCTCTATTTGGAGTATTGTGAGTGGTTTTGGGCCCAGTATCTGAGGAAGGATCTGCTGGCCTTGGAAAGGATCCAGAGGAAGTTCACAAGAATGATCCCTGGAATGAAGAGCTTGTTGTATGAGGAATGGTTGAAGACTCTGGATCTGTACTCATTGGAGTTTAGAAGGATGAGGGGGATCTTATTGAAACTTACAGGATACTGCGAGGCCTGGATATAGTGGACGTGGAGAGGATGTTTCCACTCATAGGAAAAACTAGAACCAGACGGCATAACCTCAGGCTAAAGGGACGATCCTTTAAAACGGAGATAAGGAGGAATTTCTTCAGCCAGAGAGTGGTGAATCTGTGGAATTCATTGCCACAGAGGGCTGTGGAGGCCAGGTCATTGAGTGTCTTTAAGATAGAGAAAGATAGGTTTTTGATCAATAAAGGAATCAAGGGTTATGGGGAGAAGGCAGGAGAATGGGGATGAGAATCATATCAGCCATGATTGAATGGCGGAGCAGACTCGATGGGCCGAATGGCCAAAGCCTGTTCCTCTATCTCAAGGTTTTATGAAGAGAGGTTGGATAGGCTTGGGCAGTTTTCGTTGGAGCAGAGAAGACTGAGGGGCAACCTGATAGAGGTGTTCAAGATTATGAGGAACATGGACAGAGTGGATAAGGAGCAGGGATAAACTGGGGTTGTTCTCACTGGAAAGACAGAGGATGAGGGGTGACCTAATAGAGGTGTATACAATTATGAAAGGCATAGATAGGGTGAACAGTGGGAAGCTTTTCCCCAGGTCGGTGGTGACGTTCACGAGGGGTCATAGGTTCAAGGTGAGGGGGGGGGGGGGGGCGAGGTGGTATAACACGGATATCAGAAGGACGTATTTTACACAGAGGGTGCTGGGGCCTGGAATGCGCTGCCGACCAAGGTGGTGGAGGCGGACACACTGGGAATGTTTAAGACTTATCGAGATAGCCACATGAACGGAGAGGGAATGGTAGTTTGGACAAGGGAGTGGCGCGGGCTTGGAGGGCCGAAGGGCCTGTTCCTGTGCTGTATTGTTCTTTGTTCTTTGAGCAGCTGTTTCCCTTAGTTGAAGGATCAGTTACGAGGGACATAGGTTCAAGGTGAGGGGCAGGAGGTTTAAGGGGGAATGTGAGGAAAAACCCTTTTACCCAGAGGGTGGTGACGGTCTGGAATGTGCTGCCTGGGAAGGTAGTGGAGGTGGGTTGCCTCACATCCTCTAAAAAGTGCCTGGATGAGCACTTGGCACAGCCATACCATTCAGGGTTATGGACCAGGTGCTGGTAAACGGGATTACGTGGGCAAGTCAAGGCATTTCATGCATCGGTGCAGACTCGATGGGCCGAAGGGCCTCTTCTGCGCCGTGTGATTCTATGATTCTCTGAGTGTTGCTGAGGTCATGGAGTGGCCGGGAAGTGATGGGTGCAGGCTGGTTGTGTTGGTGGGGATCAGGTGGTGGGAGAGGCGGGTGTGAGTGGAATGTTAGAATGGAACCAATGTAACAACCAATAGAACCACATTGGATCTGTTGCAGTGACCAATGGGAACAAGCTGTGAGGGTCAGCTGACCCAGTAAACTATGTAACCAATGAGAAAATGATGTGGTGGTCAGCTGACCAGCTGACTCAGTATAAGTCAGAAGCTGCTGTGGTTTGTGGGAGCTTGGAATGGTCGAGGGTGAGGCCTCGAGTGTTGGAGTAATGAAGTTTCATTATTGAAACGTTTTGTCTGATTTACAAGTTGGAGTAAGTTTTGTTTCATTTTATTGCCCAGAACTGAAGAGTCCCTTCTGCTGGACGAACATGGAATACCGAGGGGAGTGGGGTGTTTATTTGGGGTGGGGGTGAGGGTAGGGCGTGTGGGGCTGTCCCACACGGGGCACCGTCTGCGCCTTTAAAATAAAATCCAGTTACAAGAGTTTTTTCCCCCTCCTAATGTTTTCATTGTAACTATGATCTGATGTCAGTGATTGAAATCAGTTTGTCAGATGGTAGCAGGCACAGCACAATTCTCCAGGAGAATAGGCCTTCTGGACAATCGCCGGGTAAACCCTTAACTATCAGGGGCGCATCAAGTACGATAATACCCAGCACCCCCCCTTCCCATTACCAGACAGCACCCCCCCTACACCGCCCTCCAGCCCATGCTCCAATCCATTACTAATTAAAACTCTGTCTGTCTCCTCAAATTTACCATTTCCCAGCATCCACCGCACTCCGAGGTAATGAATTCCACAGATTCACCACCCATTGAGAGAAGTAATTTTTTTAAATCTGCTGCCCCTTTCCCGTAAGATGCCCGACATTGTTCTGCACTGTGATTCCTGATAGGCTGCTTGGGGGCGATGGGTTATTCACTCAGACATTTCCCGAAGATGCTTTTAATGTGATAATCCTTGGAAATTTAAACAGATAGTGAAAAAATCATGAAAGTTCAATGAATCCGATCACGTTGCAGAATGACAAGACTAATATAACCTGCTGCCTGGCTAATTGGATTAGCTATGCTGCCTCACAGCACCAGGGACAGAGGTTCGATTCCCGGCTTGGGTCACTGTCTGTGTGGAGTCTGCATGTTCTCCCCGTGTCTGCATGAGTTTTCTCCGGGCGCTCCGGTTTCCTTCCAAAGTCCCATAGAAGTGCTGGTTAGGTACATTGGCCATGCTAAATACTCCCTCAGTGTTAACCAAACAGGCGCCGGAGTGTAGCAACTGTGGGATTTTCACAGTAACTTCATTGCAGTGTTGATGTAAGCCTATTTGTGACACGAATAAATAACCTTTATACTTATTCACTGACGCTTGAGTGTTAAACCTCCCGATACAATCAGCACTTGTTGACACAGCAAAAACAGTCCCATTCCAAGAGATACATGGGAGAGTGAACATCGAAGGGCCTGTTCCTCTGCAGCACTTTTCTTTGTTCTTAAGGCATAAATATTTTTAAGCATGTTGAATTTTGAAATAGTTTTATCCAAGATTTAACATAAATCTGTCTTCTTCACATCAGGTTATGGATCTGACTTTTATGGTAAGAAAAACATCCTTCAGTTCAGTTCCTTTTATTCAACTCCTCCAAAACAGTCATGGGGGCGATGGGTTATTCACTCAGACATTTCCCTCAGATGCTTTTAATGTGATAATCCTTGGAAATTTAAACAGATAGTGAAAAAATCATGACAGTTCAATTAATCCGATCACATTGCAGAATGCCAAGACTAATATAACCTGCTGCCTGGCGAATTGGATTAGCTATGCTGCCTCACAGCACCAGGGACACAGGTTCAATTCCCGGCTTGGGTCACTGTCTGTGCGGAGTCTGCATGTTCTCCCCATATCTGCATGGGTTTCCTCCGGCTGCTCCGGTTTCCTCCCACAGTCTGAAAAACGTGCTGTTAGGTGGATTGGCAATGCTAAAGTGTCCTCAGTGTCCACAGATGTACTGGATAGGTGGATTGGCCATTCCACATTGCCCCTTAGTGTCCATAGAAGTACTGGATTGGTGGATTGGCCATTCTACATTGCCCCCTAGTGTCCACAGATGTGCGGGTTAGGCGGATTGGCCATGCTAATTGCCCCTTACTGTCCAAAGATTTGCAGCTCAGGTGAATGGGTCATGCTAAATTTAGCACTCATGCCACGATGAATCATAGAATTCTAGTGCAGAAGGAGGCCATTCCGCCCATCGAGTCTGCACCGGCCACACTCCCATCCAGGCCCTGTCCCTGTAACCCCATGCATTTACCCCAGCGAGTCTCCCTGACACTAAGGGGCAATTTAGCATGGCCAATCCACCTAACCTGCATATCTTTGGACTGTGGGAGGAAACCGGAGCACCCGGAGGAAACCCACGCAGACACGGGGAGAACGTGCAAACTCCACACAGACAGTGACCCGAGGCCAGGAATCGAACCTGGGTCCCTGGCGCTGTGACACCCCACGAAGTATCAATCTATTTCTGAATATGAAGATTTATTAATGTTGGGGGTACAGAGTGTGAGCAGAATAAGATGATTTTAGGGCACCTTCGTGTTGAGCTGGGCCAGAGAACGGGGCTTTAAACATTTGAATTCAGTTTGTAAAATCTGGAAATAAGTCAGTGAAAATAGCGGTGAAGTTGATGGGTTGTTGTAAAAACCTGACCAGTTCACTGATGTACTTCGGGAGAGGTCCTTACCCAGGCTCAGCTCTACGTGACTCCAGCCCCACACCAATGTGGTTGACTCAACTGTCCTCTGAAGTGACTGAGTCAGCCCTGTGATTGTAAGACAGCTCCAACGATGAATTTCCAAGGATGGACACTAAAAGTCAGCAATGCCCACACACTGAGAATGAACAATACTGATTTTGGCACGACACATCGGTTATGTTACACCACACTAAGGGCCTCATGGTCTGATTTGCCAGCGGGATAAAGCCTCAGAACAGCAGGTTGTGTAGTGTCCAAAGATGTGCAGGTTGGGTGGATTGGCCATGCTGAATTGCCCCTTAGTGTCCAAAGATGAGAAGGACAGGTGGATTAACCATGCTAACTTGCCTCTTTGTGTCCAAAGATCTGGAGGATCGGTTGATTGGCCATGTTAAATTGCCTTAACGGGCGCGAACACTTGGTAAAGTCAGGTGTGAGGCGATTAGTACAATCCGTGCAGATGTCCACTTTACCAAGGCCCGAAAATGGCCGCGATCCGAACCGCGCCCGAAATGGGTGATGCATTTAAATTGACTTAATGAGCTGGATGCCCAATCTTACCAGCATTTCCCCCCTTACCATCGCGTTCGCCCGTCCAGATTCGGCGCGGAACAGATGTACTCGGCAAAGGTCTGTTTCGGGCAGTCCAGCTCTGAGGAGGTAAGATCAGAGCTTCTGGCGGCTCTCTGACTCAGATCAGTGGTGGGGGGAGAGGGGGGTGGGGGTGCGGGAGGCCGGAGGTGGATCAGATCATTCTCTGGTCATGGGGGGAGGGGAGGGAGGTGGATCAGATAATTTTCTGGTGAAGGGGGCAGGGGTGGGAGGGTTGCTGTTGCCATTCTGCGGGTGATCGGTGGGGGGGGGGGTCGCGATCGGTCTGGGTAGTGGGGGAGGTGGGTGTAAAGGGGGATAGTTATGTTGTGGGGTGGGACGATGTCTGTAGGGGCCATCAGTCCCACTTTTCGCTCCCAGGTCACTTTATCCGCTTGTTGCTGCCCGGGAGCGATGTGACAGGGGCGCCCATTTCAGATGTATTTCTCACTGCGCACGCGCAGTTCAGAGCTCCGATCGGAGTTGCAGCGTTTCGAGAGCGAGAAGCCCCGCCCACAGAGCGATTCAGACTCACAATGTTTTTTCCAGGTTAGGTGCGTATGGGGCCCCGGAGAACAGATTTCCAAGTCATGTCTGAATTGCGTCCAGATTCAGGACTTGGAATCAAAATGGTAAAATCGGGCCCTTAGTGTGCAAAGGTGTACAGGTTCGGGGGATTGGCCATGCTAAATTGCCCCTTAGTGTCCAAAGACATGCTGGTCAGGTGCATTGGCCATGCTAAATTGCCCCTTAATGTCCAAAGACATGCTGGTCAGGTGCATTGGCCATGCTAAATTGCCCCTTAGTGTCGAAAGACATGCTGGTCAGGTGCATTGGCCATGCTAAATTCTCCCAAAGTACATGCGAACAGGTGCCGGAGTGTGGCGACTTGGGGATTTTCACAGTCGATTCATAGAGATTTACAGCATGGAAACAGGCCCTTTGGCCCAACTTGTCCACACATCCCAGCTTTCACCAATAAGCTTGTCCCAATTGCCCGCATTTGGCCCACACCCCTTTATACCCATAGAAATCATAGAATCCCTAATGTGCAGAAGGAGGCCATTTGGCCCATCATGTCTGCACCAATCACAATCCCACCCAGACCCGATCCCTGTAACCCCACTCTTTTATCATGCTAGTCCACCTGACACTAAGGGGCAATTTGCTATGGCCAATCAACCTAACCTGCTCACCTTTGGACTGTGGAAGGGAACTGGAGCACCCGGGGGAAACCCACGCAGACACGGGGAGAACGTGCAGACTCCACACAGACAGAGACCTGAGGCTGGAATTGAACCCGGGTGCCTGCCGCTGTGAGGCAGCAGTGCTAACCACTGTGCCACCGTGCAGCCCATCTTACCCATGTAACTTTCTAAATGCTTTTTGAAAGGCAAAATTGTACCCGTCTCCACTACTGCCTCTGGCAGCTCATTTGCGTTAAGTGACGTTTCAACAAAATTAACTTAATTGCAGCGTTAATATAAGCCTACTTGTGACCAATACATAAACTTTAATCTGCAAACGGTGCCATCTTTGATGAAGAGTAAGATAAAAGCAAAATACCGCGGACGCTGGAATCTGAAATTAAAACAGGAAATGCTGGAAAAACTCAGCAGGTCCGACAGCATCTGAGAGAAAAGAGCAAATGTTTCAACTCTGGATGACCCTTCGTCAGACTCAAAGCGTTGTCTCGATTCTCTCTTCTGTCTGTGTGGAGTTTGCACATTCCCTCCGTTTCTGTGTGGGTTTCCTCCGGGTGCTCCGGTTTCCTCCCGCAGTCCAAAGATCTGCAGGTTAGGTGGATCGACCATGATAAATCACCACTTAGTGTCAGGGGGACTTGCAGGGTAAATATGTGGGGTTACGGGGATAGGGCCTGGGTGGGATTGTTGTTGGTGTCGGCTCGATTGGCCAAATGGCCTCCTTCTGCACTGTAGGGATTCTATGATTCACAGATGCTGTCAGACCTGCTGAGATTTTCCAGTATTTTCTGTTTTTGATAAAGTTATACCTCCCAAAGTAAACAGACAGTGGAAACAGAAGGTCCCTTATTTCATAACAAAATGGTGATTTTCGAACCACTGCCCAGAATCGACAGTCAGAAAAGGAACTTTGCTGTTAAATTAAAGTACTGTGTTCAGTGAAGCACGTTAAAATAATCTGGGTCAAATACCTTCAATTCACAATTTTGATTACACAATAAGGATTACACAATATTGATTCCACAATAATGATTACACAATAAGGATTACACAATATTTATTACACAATAAGGATTACACAACATTGATTACACAATATTGATTACGCAGAATTGATTACACAACATTGATTACACAATATTAATTACACAACATTGATTACACAGTTATGATTACACAACATTGATTACACAATATTAATTACAGAACATTGATTACACAGTTATTATTACACAACATTGATTACACAATATTAATTACACAACATTGATTACACAGTTATGATTACACAACATTGATTACACAATATTACAAAGAACACAGAACAAAACAGCACAGGAACCAGCCCTTCGGCCCTCCAAGTCCACGCCGCTCCCTGGTCCAAACTAGACCATTCTTTTGTATCCCTCCATTCCCACTCCGTCCATGTGGCTAACCAGATAAGTCATAATCGTTCCCAGTGTATCCGCCTCCACCACTTTGCCCGGCAGCGCATTCCAGGCTCCCACCACCCTATGTGTAAAATACGTCCTTCTGATATCCGTGTTAAACCTTCCCCCTCTCACCTTGAACCTATGACCCCTCGTGAACGTCACCACCGACTTGGGAAAATGCTTCCCACGGTTCACCCTAACTTTGCCTTTCATAATTTTATACACCTCGATTAGGTCACCCCCCATCCTCCGTCTTTCTAGTGAGAACAACCCCAGTTTACCCAATCTCTCCTTATAACTAAGCCCTTCCATACCAGGCAATATCCTGGTAAACCTCCTCTGTATTCTCTCTTAAGCCTCCACGTCCTTCTGGTAGTGTGGCGAACGGAACTAGGTGCAGTATTCCAAATGCGGCTGAACCAACGTTCTATACAACTGCAACATCAGACCCCAACTTTTATACTCTATGCCCCATCCTCTAAAGGCAAGCATGCCATATGCCTTATTCACTACCTTCTCCACCTGTGACGTCACCTTCAAGGATCTGTGGACTTGCACACCCAGGTCCCTCTGCGTATGTACACCCTTTAAGTTTCTGCCATTTACCGTATAGCTCCCCCCGACGTTAGTTCTACCAAAATGCATCACTTCGCATTCATCTGGATTGAACTCCATCTGCCATTTCTTTGCCAAAATTTCCAGCCTATCTATATCCTTCTGTAGCCTCTGACAATGTTCCTCACTATCTGCAAGTCCAGCCATTTTCGTGTCGTCCGCAAAGTTACTGATCACCCCAGTTACACCTTCTTCCAGATCGTTTATATATATATATATATCACAAACAACAGAGGTCCCAATACAGAGCCCTGCGGAACACCACTAGTCACAGGCATGGAGCCGGAAAAAGACCCTTCCACTACCACCCCTCTGTCTTCTGTGACCAAGCCAGTTCTCCACCCATCTAGCCACTCCCCCTTTATCCCGTGAGATCCAACATTTTGCACCAACCTACTATGAGGGACTTTGTCAAACGCTTTACTAAAGTCCATATAGACGACATCCACGGCCCTTCCATCGTCAACCATTCTCGTCACTTCTTCAAAAACCTCCACCAGGTTAGTGAGGCATGACCTCCCTCTCACAAAACCATGCTGACTATCGTTAAGGAGTTTATTCCTTTCTAAATGCACATACATCCTATCTCTAAGAATCCTCTCCAACAACTTCCCTACCACGGACGTCAAGCTCACCGACCTATAATTTCCCGTTTTATCCTTCCTTCCCTTCTTAAATAACGGGACCACATTAGCTATCCTCCATTCCTCTGGGACCTCACCTGTGTCCAGTGACGACACAAAGATTTGCGTCAGAGGCCCAGCGATTTCATCTCTCGTCTCCCTGAGCAGCCTTGGATAGATTCCATCAGGCCCTGGAGATTTGTCAGTCTTTATATTCCCTAAAAAACCTAACACTTCCTCCATTGTGATGGAGATTTTCTCTAACGGGTCAACAGTCCTGCCGAGACACTCCCAGTCAACACATCCATTTCCTTTGTGAGTACCGACGCACTGTATTCATTTAGGATCTCCCCTACTTCTTTGGGCTCTAAGCATAATTCCCCACTTTTGTCCCTGAGGGGTCCGATTTTTCTCCCTGACAACCCTTTTGCTCCGAACGTATGAATAAAATGCCTTGGGATTCTCCTTAATCCTGTCTGCCAAGGACATTTCGTGACCTCTTTTTTCCCTTCTAATTGCTCGTTTGAATTCTTTCCTACTTTCTTTGTACTCCTCCAGAGCTCCCTCCGTTTTTAGCTGCCTGGACCAACGTACGCCACTCTTTTCTTTTTCACCAATCCCTCAATTTCCCTGGTTATCCACGGTTCTCGAATCCGACCCTTCCTGTCCTTCTTTTTTACAGGCACATGCTTGTCCTGTAGCCCTAACAACCGTTCCTTAAAAGACTGCCACATACCAGATGTGGATTTACCCTCAAACAGCCTCTCCCAATCACCAGCTGCCAATTTCTGCCTAATCCCACTTAAGTTAGCCTTCCCCCAATCCAACACCTTACCCTTGGGACACCACTCATCCTTTTCCATCACTATCCTAAAGCTAACAGAATTGTGGTCACTATTTGCCACATGTTCCCCTACCAAAACTTTGAAAACCTGACCGGGCTCATTCCCCAGTACTCGGTCCAGTATAGCCCCCTCTCTAGTCGGGCGATCTACATATTGTTCCACAGAACCTTCCTGTACACATTTTACAAATTCCTCCTCATTCAGACTCCCAGCCCTACGCGATTTCCATTCTATACCAGGGAAATTGAAATCTCCCACGACAACAACCCTATTTTTCCTGCACATATCCATTCTCTCCTGACATTTCCGTTCTTCCACTTCCCTTGGGCTGTTGGGGGGCCTGCAGTATACCCCCAACATAGTGACAGCTCCATTCCTGTTGCTAAGCTCCACCCACAGTGACTCGTTACACGACCCCGCTGAATTGTCCTCCCTCTGCACCGCTGTAATATGCTCTCAAACTAATACTGCAACTTCCCCACCTCTTTTGGTCCCTCCTCTGTCTCGCCTAAAACACTTGTACCGCGGAATATTCAGAATATTGATTACACAACTTTGATTACACAGTATTGATTACAGTGCTTTGATTACACAATATTGATTACAGAACTTTGATTACACAATATTGATTACACAATATTGATTACACAACATTGATTACACAACATTGATTACACAACTTTGATTACACAATGTTGATTACACAATATTGATTACACAACATTGCTTACACAATACTGATTACACAATATTGTTGATACAACATTCAGACAGACAGTGAAGAAATATAAACGGCATCATAATCTCTGTAATCTGCTCAGTTTCCTTTAATTGACTGGTACTGGAGTGTGAAAAGACTACAATGTGACCAGCACATATTCACTTCGCAAAAGCGATTCACATTCTAAGAGATGTATCATAAAGAGTGCATTATACACGCTGAATTCCAAGATCACAGCATTCCCGTGAACCATCGAACCCACGGCAGTGCAGAAGGAGGCCCTACGGCCCATCGAGTCTGCACCGACTCTCTGACAGAGCATCTTATCTGTATTGGAATGATCCGGGTACATGTTTTCTTTTAAGACCAAAGTTAATATTTAAATGTGAAGACCTGAACGCCTCTCAATGCACAAATATTGTTCGTTTCAACATCATTTCCTGCAAACTTTAACATAAATCTGTTTGTTCTGTATCAGGATATGTCCCTAAATATTACAGTGAGGATAACAAACTTCATGGAACATTTTGCCATTCATCTCCTCCAATAAATTCGTGAGGTGATTGATTAAGCACTAAAATAATTCACTCAGTTTGTTTCAAGCTTGAGAATACTTGAAACATAGAGTGCAAAATCACTGGGGACTTCATTGGGGCAGCACAGTGGTCAGCACTGCTGCCTCACAGCGCCAGGGACCCAGGTTCGATTCCCGGCTTGGGTCACTGTGTGGAGTTTGCATGTTCTCCCCCATATCAGCGTGTGTTGTGTCCGGGTGCTCCGGTTTCCTCCCACAGTATGAAAGACGTGCCGATTGCAGTGCAGAAGGTGTCTATTCGGCCCTTCACGCCTGCACTGACCATAAACCCACCCAGCCCCCATGCCGGTAATCCCTATTTACCCTTGCTAGCGCCCCCTGGCACTGAGGGGGAATTTAGTCATGGCCAAACTACCTAACCCGCACATCTTTGGAGTGTGGGAGGAAGCTTGGGCACCCCGAGGAAACCCACGCAGATCAGATATTCTGAGACTAGGTGACACAGTGGTTAGTGCTGCTCCCTCACAGCGCCAGAGACCAGGGTTCGCTTCCCGGCTTGGGTTACTGTCTGCGCGGCGTCTGACCGTTGTCCCCCATGTCATAGAGTCAGAGAGGTTTACAGCATGGAAACAGGCCCTTCAGCCCAACTGGTCCATGCCACCTTTTTTTAACCACTTAGCTACTCCCAATTGCCTGCATTTGGCCCATATCCCTCTATACCCATCTTACCCATGTAACTGTCTAAATGCTTCTTAAAAGACAAAATTGTATCCGCCTCTGCTCCTGCCTCTGGCAGCTTCTTCCAGACATTCACCGCCCTCTGTGTGAAACAATTGTCCCTCTGGGCCTTTTTGCATCTCTCTCCTCTCACCTTAAAGCTATGTCCCCTACTTTTGGAGTCCCCTACCTTCGGGAAAAGATGTGGACTACCTGGGGCGGCACGGTGGCACAGTGGTTAGCACTGCTGCGTCACAGCACCAGGGACCCGGGTTCAATTCTGGTCTCGCGTCACTGACTGTGTGGAGTTGGCACATTCTCCCTGTGTCTGCGTGGGTTTCCTCCGGGTGCTCCGATTTCCTCCCACATTCCAAAGATGTGTGGGTTAGGTTGATTGGCCATGCTAAATTGACCCTAGTGTCAGGAGAATTAGCAGGGATTTGTGGGGTTATGGGAATAGGGCCTGGGTGGGATTGTGGTCGGTGCAGACTTGATGGGCCGAATAGCCTCCTTCTGCACACCAGGGATTCTGTGATTTGATGTTTAAAACAGAAGTGAATTTGAAACATTATTTCTGTTTTCCTCCCCAGACAAACACGTTCTTTCCTGGCTGGTCTTTCGGGACGTGGTTGTTGTTTGCGCTTAGAATCTGCTCCAGCACTTGATGTAACATCAATCCAGTCGTTGCATAAGCAGTAACACCGAAGATATCATTGTAGAGGGCATCAACTCACTTCCTGCGAGCTTCATTGCAGCTGAATATCACATGAAGCAACTAGAGCAGCATCACCTTCTGAGAAATGAAGACCAGAGTGCGATTGTAAACTGTCAACATTTTTAAAATCTTAAGGAGACATTCGACCTTCGGCATTTGTTGAAACTTCTTTTTGTAAAAGTCTTTGAAGAACAATGAGCCAAACTGTCGTGGAAACTGCATTTTATTTCAGGATTTGAATATTTCAAGCAGCCTCATTGTAAGGTTTACTAGTTCCTCAACAGAAAACAGAAGATTCATTCCTGAAACATTACACTGTGCATCACATCATTGAGCTGACAGCAAATCAGCATCATGACATTACTGTTTTAACGGGGGAATTTGGCCGAAAAATCTCTTATTTATCATGTCGTGCGGAATAAAAAAAGACGTTCCTTCTCATTTTAAACATCGCCATCTGTGAAACATGGGAGCTAAAAAAAACATAGCACGGGAGTTATTCATGACGATGCTTTGTCCGTCAGGCTCCCTTCTCATTTCTCATTCTGAAACCATCCAGTAAATCCCAGTGACCACAGGACGGTTTTGCCTTGTTAAATGTTGCATTATTTTGGGTTGAATGGAATCCAGTGGTTCAGTTCCGTTTTTGCATTGGCTTCAAGCGGATCGAGTTTATACACCATTACATTCCATGGCATGACTTGAGCTGAGCTCAAAGCAGGTTGGACGGTTGAGTTCAGTTGAACGCTAAGATGTCACAGTAACTTCATTGCAATGTTCATGTAAGCCGACTTGTGACACTAATAAATAAAGTTTAAAACTAACATTTTTATCAAAGACAACCTTTCTTGATTAGTGCCCTGCACCCTAACAGCCTCTCCACCTACAGGGAAACATCTACACTCGAGATACAGAATTTCAGTGACTCCCTATTCACAGGATAATATATCGACATATCGATTGTGGTCCTTCAGTACTTTTCCATTCACAGAGATATACGTTCTAAATATGTCTCTTTGCGCATCTCTATCCACACCTCCCATTCATTGACTCTGTGACTCTGTCTACACTTCCCACTGCCTCGGAAAAGCAGCCGGCATAATCAAGGACCCCACACACGCCGGGCATTCTCCCTCCCACCTTCTTCCATCAGGTGACCTCCGTCTGAGGTCATGTACCAACCAACTCAAGAACAGCCTCTTCCTTGCTGCCATCAGACTTTTGAATGGACCTACCCCGCATTAAGTTGACCTTTCTCTCCACCCTAGATATGACTGTAACATTCAGCACCCTCTCCTTTCCCTGGAATCATAGAAACCCGACAGTGAAGAAAGAGTCCATTCAGCCCATCGAGTCTGCATTGACAACAATCCCACCCGGGTCCTATCCCCATCGTCCCAAATATTTACCCTGCTAATCTCTCTAACCTACATATCCCAGGACACTAAGGGGCAATTTATCATTGCCAATGCACCTAACCCGCACACCTTTGGATTTTGGGAGGAAACCAGACCCGGAGGAAACCCACGCAGACACAGGGAGAATGTGAAAACTCCACACAGACAGTGGCCCAAGCCGGGAATCAAACCCAGTTCTCTGGAGCTGTGATGCAGCAGTGCTAACCACCATGCCATTGTGCTGCTCACCACTGTGCAATATGCATTGTCTGTATAGCGTGCAAGAAATAATACAGTTCACTGTATACTAATGCATGTGACAAGAATAAAATCAAATCAAAACAAACCATCACAAAATTAAATAATTTAATTTATTCCTCCATCTGCCAACTTGTTCCCCATTCTGTTATTTTGTCTATATCTCTGTGCAGCCCCTTTGAATCCTCCTCATAGCTTTAATTCACAATTAGTTTAGAATCATATTGGAAATCTGGTAGCTTACTCCCAGCAACTTCAGTTATTTTGTTGACATATATTGGCCCAGTGGTATTATCGCCAGACTATTAATCCAGAAACTCAGCTAATGTTCCAGGGACCCGGGTTCGAATCCCGCCACGACAGACGATGGAATTGGAATGCAATAAAAAATATCTGGAATTAAGAATCGACTGATGACCATGAAACCATTGTCGACTGTCGGAAAAGCCCATCTGGTTCACGAATGTCCTTCAGGGAAGGAAATCTGCCGTGCGGACCCGGTCTGGCTCACATGTGACTCCAGAGCCGCAGCAATGTGGTGGACTCTCAACTGCCCTCGAGCAAGTAGGGATGGGCAATAAATGTTGGCCCAGCCAGCGACGCCCATGTACCACGAACAAATAATAAAAAACACATAAACAGCTACACCCCCAATACAAATTTTTGCAATATTTCATAAGTTACAGCCAACCAGCCTGAATGTGCTTCAGTATCCCGACTCACTGTTCCGTGCCTGCTGACGAATTATCTATCCAATCCAGGCTGACAACCTGAGCCACAATCGGACACCTCGACTCTTTGTGCTGCATGCTATGGGATTGTTGTAATCCAAATCTATGACATCAACTGGCCCCATCGTGTAGGGCGGTGAACTCACTTGCCAACATGACAAGGGGGTGATTCAGTATACTACCAATGATGTGAGTTCAATCTCCCTACAGGCTGCAGTGATTTGTAAATATTGTCTCCACACCTTGGCCAAGAGTGGCATAGACAGAGTGGATAGTCAGAGGCTCTTTCCTAGGGTAGAAAAGTCAAGTACTTGGGGCCATAGGTTTCAGGTGCGTGGGGAAAAGATCAGAGGAGATCTGTGAGGCAAGTGTTTTACACAGAGGGTGGTGAATGGCTGGAACGCGCTGCCCGAGGAGGTGGTGGGAGCAGGTACGATAGCGGCATTTAAGGGGCATCTCGATGAATACATGAATAGAATGGGAATGGAAGGATACGGATTCTGTAAGTGCATACGGTTTTAGTTTAGGCAGACATTATGATCGGCGCAGGCTTGGAGGGCCGAAGGGCCTGTTCCTGTGTTGTACTGTTCTTTGTTCTTTGAGTGGTGAACTGAAATGGGCAGCACGGTGGTACAGTGGTTAGCACTGCTGCCTCACAGTGCCAGGGCCCCGGGTTCGATTCCTGGCTTGGACTAGGGGATTTTTACAGTAACTACATTGCAGTGTTAATGTAAGCCTACTTGTGACACTAATAAAAACAGCACATTTACTCTATCAGCAGTTATCTATTTCAGAGCACGAAAGTCGGCTTTAAGTTTTGGCGATGTTATATGGTTTAAATCCCTCGACTTATACTTATACTTCCACCTCCAGATACTGAGAGCTCCTTGCTCTTACGAGTAAGTCCATTGGTTATCCTCTATTCCTGCTATGGAAATGATGTGTTCCACTGTGAAAACAGATGCAGAATACAGAATCCTCAAAATAAAGATTCAGAAGGGTCCAGAGGGGGGATTCTTTCACATAGAGTGTGGTGAGTGTCTGGAACAAGCTGCCAGAGGCAGTAGGAGAGGGGGGTACAATTTTGTATTTTAAAAAGCGTTTAGTCAGTTCCATGGGTACGATGGGTATAGAGAGACATGGGCCAAATGTGGGCAATTGGGACGAGCTTAAAGGTAAAAACTGGGCGGCACGGACAGGTTGGGCCGAACGGCCTGTTTCCATGCTGTAAACCTCAATGACTCGATAACATAGGAACAGGAATTAAGAGCAGAAGTCGGCAAATTCAGCCCTTCGAGCCTGATCCGTCATGCAATCAGATCATGGCTGATCTCTCCCTGGTCTCAAATCCCCCTCCCCACCTGTTCCCCATATCCCCCTAATCCCTTTTTTATTAGAAATATATCCATCTCCTTCCTGAAACCATTCAATGATTCAGACACCCCCGCGCGATGGGGCAGCGAATTCCACAAACTCACCACCCTCTGCGAGAAGTAGTTCCTCCTCATCTCAGTTTTAAATCTATCGCCTCTCAACCGATACCCTGTGACCTCTTGTTCGAGATTGCCCCATAAGAGGAAACATTTGGTCTTCAGTTACTTTATCAATCCCTTTTAAAATTTTATATACCTCCATCAGATCCCCTCTCATCCCTCTGAACTCCAGTGAGTACAAGCCCAAAGTGTTTAATCTCTCCTCATACGTCAATCCTCTCACCCCCAGAATCAAGCTGGTGAACCTCCTCTGAACTGCCTCCAATGCAGCAACATCCTTCCTCAAATAAAGAGACCAAAACTGGACACAATACTCCAGATACTCTGCGGGATTTTCATAGAATCATAGATAAAAAGATTCTTATCACTTGGAAAGGTTTCATCAGTAATGAGGGGACGTTAGTACATTTTGTTTTACCCGAAGTGGGAGGCAGCCATTCCTGATCGAAACTGGACGATCTTAATATGTTGGAACAGTGGAGTTCAAAGAGGTGCGAGAGACAATGAAATGGGGGATGGGAGGGAAGGAGGATATGTAAAGAAAGTCACTGAGCTGAGTTATATGATTATATATATAGGTGAGAGGGGAAAGATTTCAAACGGACCTGAGGGGCAACTTCTTCACGCAGAGGGTGGTGTGTGTATGGAATGAGCTGCCGGAGAAAGTGGTTGAGGCAAGTTCAATAGCAACATTTAAAAAGCATTTGGATAGAGGGAAAGGATTAGAGGGATATGGACCGAACGCGGGCAATTGGGACCAACTGGGAGGGCACCATGGTCAGCATGGACTGTTTGGGCCGAAGGACCTGTTTCCATGCTGTATTGCTCTGTGACTCGATATAGGCTGTGTGACGAGATATTCTGTGACTAGCACTCTGCTGAGTGAAGTTGTAAAACTTGAAGAGTCCATCCAGAAACCAAGAAAGATTTATGTTTCAAAATACACCCCTGTTTCTGAATATTTTGGCTTTCCACAGTGCAGTGGAAGAGTGTCAGAATTCATGTGGTTTGCCTTGAATATTGTGATAGCAGTTTTGCCTTGAATATTATTTCTGGAATTTGATCGATCAACATCTGTAAGAGATAATTGACAAGAAATTAGCAGGGGGGTAGCAGGGTAAATATGTGGGGTAATGGGGATAGGGCCTGGGTGGGAATGTGGTCAGTGCGGACTCGATGGGCCAAAAAACCTCCTTCTGCACTGCAGGGATTCTATGATTCTATGATCTTGGTTTCAGATAAAGCTCGGCACAACATTGTGGGCCGAAGGGCCTGTTCTGTGCTGTACTGTTCTATGTTCTATCTATGAAAGTGCTTATAAGACTATTCTCACTAACTGGAATTTTAATAAGACTGTCCATAGTATACCACCTGAATCTCCCAGACCTCATTTTTAAATTTTGCCTCCTCGTAACTGACCCTTCAGCTCAGGGGAACAGCTGCTCTCTCTCCACCCTGTCCATGTCCTTCATAATCTTGTACACCTCGATCAGGTCACCCCTCAGTCTTCTCTGCTCCAGAGAATACAAACCAAACCTATCCAACCTCTCTTCATAGCTTAAATGTTCCATCCCAGGCAGTATCCTGGTGAATCTCCTCTGGACCACCTCCAGTGCAATCACATCCTTCCTATAATGTGTCGACCAGAACTGCACAGAGTACTCCAGCTGTGGCCAAACCAACGCTCTGTACAACTCCATCATGACCTCTACGTGTTTGTAATTTATACCCCGATTGACAAAGTTGAACAATAATATTCCAGCAACGAGGAATCGCTGGCAACCCCTCATCACACCTCAGCAGCTATAGACGCTGGTCGGGTCTGTGGTCCCGTGAGCCGTCCCTCTGGTCAGGAGGGAACCACTGCCGTTCAATCAGCCCAGGTATTCTGCTGCGGGGAAGCAACTTCACTCTCTCCAAAGTTAGGAGGTGGTGGGAGGAAGCTTCCTCATAGCAGACGTTATGTCCAATCTATTTAGGGTGTAGCGGTGATGGAGTGGTTAGCACTGCTGCCTCACAGAGCGAGGGACCCGGGTTCGGTTCCCGGCTTGTGTCACTGCCTGTGTGGAGTCTGCATGTTCTCTCCATGTCTACGTGGGTTTCCTCTGGTTTCCTCCCACAGTCTGAAAGACGTGCTGGTTAGGTGCATTGGCCATGCGAAATTCTCCCTCAGTGTACCCGAACAGGAACCGGAGTATGGTGACTAGGGGATTTTAACAGTAACTTCATTGTAGTGTTAATGTAAGCCCGTTTGTGACACGAATAAATATATTTTAATCGGTTGCAATCACCGACCAGGAACACCAATGGCAGCGAGAATAGGATAGTAACTGACTCCAGCTTGACCGACAGTGAATCAGTGTGTTTTCTGAGAGAAGCGATGTTGTCTGCCTATGGCATAAACCATGGCCATTTACTGAGGTCTCACACTGAAGGTCTTCTCTTTAATACACAGCAGAAATACTCCTGAGACTCGGCAGAGCAACCTATTAGAGTAATCAATTACAGGTGAGAAAACAAACAACACACTGAATATTACCCTACACTCGCTCCCCTCCTCCAGATCGTCTATGTATATGGTAAATAGTTGAGGCCCCAGCACCGATCCCTGCGACACGCCACTAGTCATTGATTGCCAACCGGAAAAGCACCCATTTATTCCGACTCTCTGCTTTCTGTTACATAGCCAATCGTCAATCCACGCTAACACTTTACCCCCAACTCCGTGTACCTTTATCTTCTGCAGCAACCTTTTGTGAGGCACCTTATCGAATGCCTTCTGGAAATCTATTCATACAACATCCACCGGTTCCCCTCTGTCAACTGCACTCGTCGTATCCTCAAAGAATTCCAGTAACTTAGTCAAACATGGCTTTCCCTTCAAGAATCCATGCTGCGTCTGCTTGATTGAACCATTCTTTTCCAGGTGTCCTGTTATTTCTTCCTTAATGATAGATTCCAGCATTTTCCCAACTACGGATGTTAAGCTAACCGGCCTGTAGTTACCTGCCTTTTGTCTACCTCCTTTTTTAAACAGTGGCGTTACATTAGCTGTTTTCCAATCAGCTGGCACCTCCCCAGAGTAAGAAGTTTAACAACACCAGGTTAAAGTCCAACTGGTTTATTTGGTAGCAAAAGCCACACAAGCTTTCGGATCCAAAAGCTTGTGTGGCTTTTGCTACCAAATAAACCTGTTGGACTTTAACCTGGTGTTGTTAAACTTCTTACTGTGTTTACCCCAGTCCAACGCCGGCATCTCCACATCATGACCTCCCCAGAGTCCAGTGAATTTTGATAAATTACAACTGATGAATTTGCTATTACTTCTGCCGTTTCTTTTAGTACCCTGGGATGCATTCCATCCGGACCAGGGGACTTGTCTACCTTTAGTTCCATTAGCCAACCCAGCACTACCTCTTTAGTAATAGTGATCGTTTAAAGGTCCTCACCCCAGACAGTCCCGGGTAAGGGCAGAAGTTGTTTTTTGTAGTTCAGTTAGGGCATCATGATCGGTATAGGTTTGGAGGGCCGAAGGGCCTGTTCCTGTGCTGTACTTTCCTTTGTTCTTTGTTGATTATTGATTATCTTGGATGACACCCTCAGGATATAGTCTCCTTTCCTGACAACTTTGCTTACATTATCATCAAAATGGTCTCACGAATGGACCCTGAGGAAGGGTCACACAGACGTGAAACATTGGCTCTATTCTCTCTCCACAGATACTGTCAGACCTGCTGAGATCTCCCAGCATTTTCTGTTTCTGTATTCATTTATTGACTCCATTTGCTTTCATTCCCACGCAGCGTTCTCCTGTTCAGCTAACATGTAAATGTTGAAACGTTCAGCAAACTGCTGGTTAATTCCGGGAAATATTAAGGCAAGTCCCCGAAAAATACATCATTCCTCAATCCATCTCGTGCCAGCTCCCCCATCCTTTACATCTCTCCTATACATTGCAACAACCCTTTCTTCAACCTCGCCAAGAGTATCGTCACCTTGGCTCATTCCTCTGCCAGGTCACAAGCTCCGCATGAAGCCAAGAGCCAGAGAACCAGTTGGGAGCAGCACACTTGTTTATAAAGCGAGAATTCACAATACAGGCGACGCTGAGGTTGAGAATTTACCATAATGTGGACGTTCCAAAGCATCATCCTTCTGTTTGGACTGCTGGATACAGTCATGGGGGAGTAGGGACTTCGAGGGCCGAAGGGCCTGTTCCGGTGCTGTACTTTCCTTTGTTCTTTGTATGTATGGGTGGCATGGTGGCACAATCGTTAGCATTGCTGCGTCACAGTGCCAGAGACCCGGGTTTGATCCACGGTTTGGGTCATTGCCTGTGTGGAGTCTGCACGTTCTCCCCGTGTCTGCATGGGTTTCTTCCGGGTGCTCCGGTTTCCTCCGACAGATCAGAAGACATGCTGTTTAGTTGCATTGATCATGCTAAATCCTCCCTCAGTGTACCCGAACAGGCGCCGGAGAGTGGCAACGGGGAGATTATCACAGCAACGTCATTGCACTGTTAATGTGAGCCTACTTGTTACATGAATAAATAAACTTTAGAAACTTGACCAGCTTGTGAAAAGCAGAGAATGCCTGTCTTACACCATTGTATCAGTAACATTCTCAAAGGGGCCACACATTCAAAAGGAAATCCAAGCACCTCATGCTAAACAGTAACTTGTGGGCAGGAAATGCAGCCTTGGCACAGTCACCATCTCGTGCCAGGACTACATTTATAATGAAATGAAATATGAGCTTTACTAAAAATTGTACTTCTTTTACTGAAAACGAAACAGTCCAGTGACTAAGCTGGGGCATCATACTCTGCTGCACAGATTGGCAACAGGGCTTCCCTCAGCACCCCTCGTGCTGATGTTGCTGTTATTGCTTTCATCAGAGGGCATGGAACAAGTAACATCTGACTCGATAATTCATGGAAGCCGAAAGTACAGAACACAACTCCATTCTTTGTCAGAAAGGCACCTGGATTGAGCTGTGCACCATGGGGTTAGTGCTCCCTCACAGCGCCAGGGATCCTGGTTCGAATCTGAACTTGGGTCACTCCATGTGTGGAGTCCGCACATTCTCCCCGTGTCTTCATGGGTTTCCTCCAGGTGCTCCACTTTCCTCCCACAGTCCAAAGATGTGCAGATGAGGTGCATTGGCTGTGCTAAAAATTGCCCGTTATTGTCAGGGAGACTATCAGGGTGGATGCTTGGGGTTACGGAAATAGGGCCTGGGTGGGATTGTGGTCAGTACAGACTCATCATAAATTGTATCATAGAAACCCAACAGTGCAAAAGAGTCCATTCGGCCCATCGAGTCTGCACCAACAACAATCCCACCCAGGCCCTATCCCCATAACCCCACATATTTACCCCACGAACACCTCTAATGTACACATTCTGGACACGAAGGGAAAATTTAGCCTATAATTCACCCCACTGAGAGTCTCAATAGATTACAATTATATCGTCTCTTTAATGTAATTAAACAGAACGTAATGAAAAACATGAAACATATTTCTAATCTGAATTTCTCATCACAATGAAACACAATTTTCATTGAAAATTGGGGATGAAGTGGAAATGATCGAGAGTTTCAGGTTTCTAGGTGTCCAGATCACCAACAACCTGTCCCGATCCCTCCACACATTCGCGACAGTTAAGAAAACCCACCAACTCTTGTACTTCCTCAGGAGGCTAAGGAAATTTGGCATGTCCACTACGACTCCCAACAACTTTTACAGATGCATCATAGAAAGCATTCTTTCTGGTTGTATCACAGTTCCTGCTCTGCCCAAGGCTGCAAGAAACTATAAAGGTTTGTGAACAATGCCGAATCCATCACTCAAACCAGCCTCCCACCCATTGACTCTGTCTACACTTCCTGCTGCGTCGGGAAAAGCAGCCGGCATAATCAAGGACCCCACGCACCCCGGATATTCTCTCTTCCACCTACTTCCACCATCGGGGAAAAGATACAAAAGTCTAAGGCCATGAACCGACGGATGCGAGAGCAGCTTCTTCCCTGCTGCCATCAGACTTTTGAATGGACCCATCTTATATTAATTAGGTAACCATATATAATATATATATATAGATACTATATATATATATATATATATATATATATATATATAATGTAATACCTTATTATTATATTAAGTTGATATTTCTCTAGCTATGATGGTAACACTACATTCTGCATCCTCTCCTTTTTGAAGGGTATGCTTTGTCTGTATAGCTTGCAAGAAACAACGTTTTTCACTGTAGACTAATTCATGTGACAATAATAAATCAAATCAAATCCAATCATTGCTCCTTCTCAGCGCCAGCATTGCAGTGTGTTGCTTGTTTTCTCACCTGTAATTGATTACTCTAATAGGTTGCTCTGCCGAGTCTCAGGAGTGTTTCTGCTGTGTATTAAAGAGAAGACCTTCAGTGTGAGACCTCAGTAAATGGCCATGGTTTACGCCACGGGCAGACAGAAGCCAGAGGGTGGTTGTAGAGAGTTGTTTTTCAAACTGGAGGCCTGTGACCAGTGGTGTGCCTCAGGGATCAGTGCTGGGTCCACTGTTATTGTCATTTACATAAACGATTTGGATGAGAATATAGGGGGCATGGCTAGTAAGTTTGCAGATGACACCAAGATTGGTGGCATACTGGACAGTGAAGCAAGATATCTCCAATTGCAACGGGATCTTGATCAACTGGCCAGTGGGCGGACGAATGGCAGATGGAGTTTAATTTAAATAAATGCGAGGTGATGCATTTTGGTAGATTGAACCAGGGCAGGACTTACTCAGTTAATGGTAGGGTGTTGGGGAGAGTTACAGAACAAAGAGATCTAGGGGTACAGGTTCATAGCTCCTTGAAAGTGGAGTCATAGGTGGACACAGTGGTGAAGAAGGCATTCGACATGCTTGGCTTTATCGGTCAGAACATTGAATATAGTAGTTGGAACGTCTTGTTGAAGTTGTATAAGACATTGGTAAGGCCACACGTGGAATACTGTGTGCAATTCTGGTCATCTTATTATAGAAAGGATATTATTAAACTAGAAAGAGTGCAGAAAAGATTTACTGGGTTGCTACTGGGACTTGATGGATTGAGTTATAAGGAGAGGCTGAACAGACTGGGACTTTTTCCCCTGGAGCGTAGGAGTTTGAGGGGTGATCTTATAGAGGTCTATCAAATAATGAGGGGCACAGATCAGCTAGATAGTCAATATCTTTTCCCAAAGGTAGGGGAGTCTAAAACTAGACGGCATAGTTTTAAGGTGAGAGGGGAGAGATACAAAAGTGTCCAAAGGGGCAAATCTTTCACACAGAGGGTGGTGAGTGTTTGGAACAAGCTGCAAGAGGTAGTAATAGAGGCGGGTACAATTTTATCTTTTGAAAAGCATTTAGATAGTTATATGTGTATAATGGGTATAGAGGGCTACAGGGCACATCCGGGCAATTGGGATTAGCTTAGGGGTTTTAAAAAAAAAGGGCGGCAAGGACAAGTTGGGCCGAAGGGCCTATTTCCATGCTGTAAACCTCTCTGACTCTATGACACCATCGCTTCTCTCAGAAAACACACCGATCCACTATCGGTCAAGCTGGAGCCAGTTACTATCCTATTCTCGCTGCCATTGGAGTTCCTGGTAGGTGATTGCAACAGATTAAAATGGATTTATTCATGACACAAGTGGGCTTACATTAACACTACAATGAAGTTACTGTGAAAATCCCCTAGTCGCCACACTCCGGCTCCTGTTCGGGTACACTGAGAGAGAATTTCGCATGGCCAATGCAACTAACCAGCACGTCTTTCAGACTGTGGAAGGAAACCGGAGGAAACCCACGCAGACATGGGGAGAACCTGCAGACTCTGCACAGGCAGTGGCCCAAGCCGGGAACCGAACCCGGGTCCCTTGTTGTTGAGGCAGCAGCGCTGTCCACTGTGACAGCGCTCCACCCAAAAAAGAGTATACATGACGTCTGCTATGAGGAGGCTCCCTCCCATCACCTCCTAACTTTGGAGAGAGTGAAGTTGCTCCCCGGAGCAGAACACCTGGGCTGATGGAACGGCAGTGGTTCCCTCCTGACCAGAGTGACAGCTCATGGGACCACAGACCCGACCAGCTTCTATAGCTACTGAGGTGTGATGAGGGGTTGCCAGTGATTAGTCTTTGCTGGAATATTACTGTTCAACTTTGTCAGTCGAGGTATAGATTAGAAAAGCAGAGAGGTCATGATGGAGTTGTATTAGATGGATGAGCGTTGGCGAGGCCACGGCTGGAGTACTGTGTGCAGTTCTGGTCACCACATTATAGGAAGGATGTGACTGCACTCTCGGGGGTGCAGAGGAGATTCACCAGGATACTGCCTGGGGTGGAACATTTAAGGTAGGAGGAGAGGTTGGATAGGCTTGCGTTGTTTTCATTGTAGCAGCAAAGACTGAGGGGCGACCCGATTGAGGTGTTGAACATGATGAGGGATGTGGACAGGGTGGAGAGGGAACAGCTGTTCCTGTTATTTGAAGGGTCAGTTACAAGGGGACACAAGTTAAAAATGAAGGGTGGGAGGTTTCAGGGGGATTTGACGAAAAACGTTTTTACTCAAATGGTTTTGATGGTCAGGAATGCGCTGCGTGGGAGGGTGGTGGAGGTGGGATGCCTCACATCCTTTAAAACGTACCTGGATGAGAATTTGGTGCGTCATAACATTCAGGGCTATGGGACTGCTGGCAAGTGGGATTGGGTGGGCAGGTCAGGGCAGTTCATGCGTCGGTGCAGACTCGATGGGCCGAAGGGCCTCTTCTGCTCTGTGGTATTCTGTGATTCTGTGATTCTGTGAACTTGATTCACCTGCTGTTTCCCCTCGCTTGAGGAATCATTCTTCCTTGTGGTGGGCGTTGGGAGGGAGAGCTGTGGTCGGGGTGATGAACTTTAACTTGTGAGCACAAATAACAATCATGATGTCGAAAGCAAATCTAACATCGGCTTTCTGCAGCTCTTTGATTTCATACAGGAAGTGTACAAAATGTGTCCCATCTAATTGGAGCTGCTTTATCATTCTTCTGAAGGTGAATCAGATGTTGCCCCGCACCGTCCTCTTCCCCACCCTCACACACATTCACAGCATGGCATGACACAGTGGCAAAGTGGTTAGCACTGCTGCCTCACAGCGCCAGGGACCCGAGTTCAATTCTGGCCTCGGGTCACCGTCTGTTCGCACGTTCTCCCCGTGTCTGCGTGGGTTTCCTCCGGATGCACCGGCTTCTTCACAGTCCAAAAATGTTTCGGTGAGGTGGATTGTCCATGCTAGATTGTCCCTTAATATCCAAAGACGAGCTGGTTAGGCGCATTGGCCATGCCAAATTCTCCCTCAAAGTACACAAACAGGCGCCAAAGTGTGGCGAGCCGGGGATTTTCACAGTAACTTCATTGCAGTGTCAATGTAAGCCTACCTGTGAGTAATAAATATACTTCAACGTTTAACAGCATTTTGCTAATTTCAGAGCATAGAGCTCTGGTTAACTGAGAAAAGTATGGATGTTCGGGAACTTGGGGAAATAAATAGTGATGTCTTGAGGAGTGTACCTATAACGGAGAAGAAGGTGCTGCAAGTCTTAAAGCGCATCAAGGTAGATAAATCCCCGGGACCTGACGAAGTGTATCCCAGGATATTGTGGGAGGCTAGGGAGGAAATTACGGGTCCCCTAACAGAGATATTTGAATAATCGATTGTCCCAGGTGAGGTGCCTGAAGGTTGGAGGGTGGCAACTGGTTTGCCTTTGTTTAAAAAGGGCTGTTGGGGAAAACCTGGTAACTACAGGCCAGCGAGCCTCACATCTGTGGTGGGTAAGGTGTTGGAAGGTATTTTGAGAGAAAGGATGTACAGGCGTTTAGAGGCGCAAGGACTGATTAGGGACAATCAGCATGGCTTTGTGAGTGGAAACTCGTGTCTCACAAATTTGGTTGAATTTTTTGAAGGGGAAACCAGGAAGGTAGATGAGGGCAGTGCAGTTGATGTTGTCTATAGACTTTAGCAAAGGACGTTGACAATGTACCACGTGGTAGGTTGTTGCATAAGGTTAAAACCTCCGGGATCCAGGATGAGGTAACTAAATGGATACAAAATTGGCTTGATGACAGAAGCCAGAGGGTTGTAGAGGGTTATTTTTCAAACTGGAGGCCTGTGACCAGCGGAGTGCCTGAGGGATCAGTGTTATTTGTTATTTATATTAATGAGTTGGATGAGAATTTAGGAGGGATGGTTAGCAAGTTTGCAGATGATACCAAGATTGGTGGCATAGTGGACAGTGAAGAAGGTTATCTCAGATTGCAACGAGAACTTGATCAATTGGGCCAGTGGGCTGACGAATGGCAGATGGAGATTAATTTAGATAAATGGGAGGTGATTCATTTTGGTAGATTGAACCACGGTAGGACTTATTCAGTTAATGGTAGGGCATTTGGGAGAGGTACACGTTCATAACTCCTTGAAAGTGGAGTTACAGGTGGATAAGGTCGTGAGGAAGGTTTTTCCCAGATCAGAAGTGACGATCACAAGGGGTCACCGGCTCAAGGTGAGAGGGGTGAAGTATAACTCAGGTATTAGAGGGACGTTTTTTACACAGAGGGTGGTGGGGGCCTGGAAAGCGCTGTCAAGTAGGGTGGTGGAGGCAGGCACACTGACATCGTTTAAGACTTACCTGGATAGTCACATGAGCAGCCTGGGAATGGAGGATACAAACGATTGGTCTAGTTGGACCAAGGAGTGGCATAGGCTTGGAGGGCCGAAGGGCCTGTTTTCTGTGCTGTACTGTTCTTTGATGGCATTCCGCATGCTTGTTTTTATTGGCCAGAACATTGAATACTGGATTTGGGACGACTTGTTGCAGTTGTACAAGACATTAAACATAGAAACATAGAAACCCTACAGTACAGAAAGAGCCCATTCGGTCCATCGAGTCTGCACCGACCACAATCCCACTCAGGCCCTAGCCCCATATCCCTACATATTTTACCCGCTAATCCTTCTAAACTACGCATCCCAGGACACTAAGGGGCAATTTTAGCATGGCCAATCAACCTAACCCGCACATCTTTGGACTGTGGGAGGAAACCGGAGCACCCAGAGGAAACCCACACAGACACGAGGAGAATGTGCAAACTCCACACAGACACTGACCCAAGCCGGGAATTGAACCCAGGTCCCTGGAGCTGTGAAGCAGCAGTGCTAACCACTGTGCTACCGTGCCACACTTGGAATAGCATGTACAGTTCTGGTCACCCTATTCGATAAAGGATATTATTCAACTAGAAAGAGTGCAGAAAATATTTATTAGAATGCTACAGAGGCTTGATGGCTTGAGTTAGAAGGAGAGTCTGGATAGACTGGGACTTTTCCCTGGAACGCAGCAGGTTTAGGGGTGACCTTACAGAGGTTGATAAAATAATGAGAGGCATAGATGAGCGAGAGAGTTAACATCTTTTCCCAAAGGTGAGGGAGTCTAAAACTAGAGGGCATAGGTTTAAGGTGAGAGAGGAACCATAGAACCATAGAACCATAGAAAATTACAGCTCAGAAACAGGCCCTTTGGCCCTTCTTGTCTGTGCCGAACCATTTTATGCCTAGTCCCACTGACCTGCACTTGGACCATATCCCTCCACACCCCTCTCATCCATGAACCCGTCCAAGTTGTTCTTAAATGTTAAAAGTGACTTTTCTCCTTTCACCCTTAACCCATGCCCTCTGGTTTTTTCTCCCCGAGCCTCAGCGGAAAAAGCCTGCTTGCATTCACTCTATCTGTACCCATCAAAATCTTATACAAATCTAACAAATCTCCCCTCAATCTTCTACGCTCCAGGGAATAAAGTCCGAACCTATTCAATCTATCTCTGTAACTCAGCTTCTCAAGTCCCGGCAACATCCTTGTGAACCTTGGCTGCACTCTTTCAATCTTATTTACATCCTTCCTGTAACTAGCTGACCAAAACTGTACACAATACTCCAAATTCGGCCTCACCAATGCCTTATATAACCTTACCATAACACTCCAACTTTTATACTCGATTCTCCGATTTATAAAGGCCAATGAACCAAAGGCACTCTTTACGACCCTATCCACCTGTGACATCACTTTTAGGGAATTCTGTACCTGTATTCCCAGATCCCTCTGTTCAGCTGCACTCTTCAGAGTCCTACCATTTACCCTGTACGTTCTACTTTGATTTGTCCTTCCAAAGTGCAATATCTCACACTTGTCTGCGTTAAATTCTATTGGACAATGGACCAAAACACCGATCCCGACAGCACACCACTAGTCACAGGCCTCCACTCAAAGAAGCAATCCTCCACAACCACTCTCTGGCTTCTTCCATTGAGCCAGTGTCTAAACCAATTTACTACCTCCCCATGTATACCTAGCGACTGAACCTTCCTAACTAACCTCCCATGAGGGACCTTGTCAAAGGCCTTGCTGAAATCCAGGTAGACAACATCCACCGCCTTCCCTTCATCCACTTTCCTGGTCACCTCCTCGAAAAACTCTAATAGATTGGTCAAACATGACCTACCACGCACAAAGCCATGTTGACTCTCCCTAATAAGTCCCTGTCTATCCAAATATGTGTAGATCCCATCCCTTATCCCACCTTCCAATAACTTGCCCACCACCGACATCAAACTTACTGGCCGATAATTTCCCGGATTTCTTTTGGAACCTTTTTTAAACAAAGGAACAACATGAGCCACCCTCCAATCATCCGGCACCTCCCCTGTGAATACTGACATTTTAAATATGTCTGTCAGGGCCCCTGCAAGTTCAACACTAGCTTCCCTCAAGGTCCGTGGGAATACCCTGTCCGGTCCTGGGGATTTATCCACTCTGATTTGCCTCAAGACAGCGAGCAACTCCTCCCCTTTAATCTGTAAAGGTTCCATGGCCTCCCTACCAGTTTGCCCTATTTCCGTAGACGCCATGCCCGTTTCCTCAGTAAATACGGATGCAAAACAACCATTTAGTATCTCCCCCATCTCTTTTGGTTCCATACACAGTCTACCACTCTGGTCTTCAAGTGGACCAATTTTATCCCTCACGATCCTTTTGCTGCGAACATACCTATAGAAGCTCTTTGGATTTCCCTTCACTCTGTCTGCCAAAGCAACCTCATGTCTTCTTTTAGCACTCCTGATTTCCCTCTTAAGTAGCTTCTTGCACTTTTTATACTCCTCGAGCATCTGATCTGTTCCTTGCTGCCTGTACATTTCATACAACTCTCTCTTCCTCTTAATCAGTGTTACAATCTCCCTCGAGAACCAAGGTTCCTTATTCCGATTTACTTTGCCTTTAATCCTGACAGGAACATACAAACACTGCACTCTCAAAATTTCTCCTTTGAAGGCCTCCCACTTTCCATTTACATCCTTACCAGAGAACAGCCTGTGCCAATCCACACTTCCCAGATCCCTTCTCATGTCATCAAATTTGGACTTTTTCCAGTTCAGAACTTCAACCCGAGGACCAGATCTTTCCTTATCCACGATCAGGTGGAAACTAATGGCATTATGATCACTGGATCCAAAGTGTTCCCTCACACTCACATCCATCACCTGCCCTAACTCATTTCCCAATCGAAGATCCAATATCGCATCCTCTCTAGTTGGCACCTCTATATACTGATGTAGAAAATTCTCCTGAACACATTTTACAAACTCTACCCCGTCTAAACCTTGAACAGTATGCGAGTCCCAATCTTTATGTGGAAAATTAAAATCCCCTACTATCACAACTTTGTGTTTCTTGCAGTTGTCAGCTATCTCTCCGCTGATTTGCTCCTCCAATTCTCGCTGACTATTGGGTGGTCTATAACACAAGCCCATTAATGTGGTCATATCTTTCCTGTTTCTCAGCTCCACCCATAGGGCCTCTGTAGACAAGCTCCCTAATCTATCCTGCCTGAGTACCGCTGTAACAGTTTCCCTGAGCAACAATGCCACCCCCCCCCCCCACCATTTATCCCTCTGCCTCTATCCCGCCTGAAACATTGGAACCCTGGAACATTGAGCTGCCAGTCCTGCCCCTCCTGTAGCCAAGTTTCACTAATGGCTATAATGTCATATTTCCATGTGTCTATCCACGCCTTCAGCTCATCTGCCTTCCCCACAATACTCCTGGCATTGAAATAGACACAACTCAAAACATTATTTCCACCACACTCTACCCTTCCGTTTGCGATTTTGCTTGATCTAACCTGTCTTTCTAACCCTGCTCCACTATCTGCTCTGGCACTCTGGTTCCTATCCCCCTGAAAATATAGTTTAAACGCTCCCCAATAACACGAGCAAATCTCACTGAGATACAAAAGTTTACAGAGGGGCAACCTTTTCACTCAGAGGGTGGTGAGTGTCAGGAGCAAGCTGCCAGAGGCCGTAGTAGAGGCGGGTGTAATTTTGCATTAAAAAAAAACATTTAGACAGTTGCATGAGGAAGATGGGTAGAGGGATATGGACCAAATGTGGGCAATTGGGACTAGTTTAGTGGTAAAAATTGGGCGGCATGGACAAGTTGGGCCGAAGGGCCTATTTCCATGCTGTAAAACTCGATGACTCATCCACCCTTTATTCTCCACTCTCATCCAAACCAGCTGAAAGAACCTCAAACATGTTGGACAATACAGTAAGAAGTCTCACAACACCAGGTTAAAGTCCGACAGGTTTATTTGGTAGCACTGTTGTACAATTGCAGTAGCTGACACTTCTGCACTCCTGTCCTCTGGGTTCCCTTACCTACCTCAGCAGCCGTCACATCCTCCTGTCCCTGACCACTTTCCAAACTGGAAAGTTTTTTCTGAAGCCGTGTGACCGCCTCCTGAAACTAAGCTTCCAGGTAAAACTCTCCCTCCCTGATATGTTGCAGTGGCAAACTCCAGCTGAATGTCTCTGAGCGGAAGCTCCTCAAGCCGCAGATACTCACTGCAGACATACTTGCTCTGAATCACCAGTATCCATGAGCACCCACATACTGCAGTCATCACACATCAACTGTCCTGATATACTTCTGATCTTAAACTAACGACTTAATTATTTTATTCAGTTATTTATTTTAGATATTAATAAATCTTATCGCAAAGTACAGGACAAATTTCAACCTTGGGAAAATGGATCTTGACCACTTACTAGATATTCACCCACAGCTCGCCACCTCCCCTGTTGAAAAGCAGAAACCATTTCCCACAGGAAAAAAACGTTCGAACATACTCCCCACAAGGACCGACAAACAGACAACAGGAAACTACTGGATGCTGAATGAATAGAGTTTTACAACGTATCAGATTATCAGCACTACCTTACATCCTCATCTCGAAACTAAATGCTCAGTCAGTCTCACTGTTGTCCCTTCAAAACCATGTCTCACTCTCACCCTGCGCAAACACTGTCTTTGTTTTCACTCCACTCAATGCATTTCCCACTCTCACAATTCACTATTTTCAACCCTTTCAATAAAGAGTGAGCAGAACTGCAGGGAAGGAAGAGGACAGGATGTGATCCTCCAGTGACAGGCACCTTAACAAGCATTGGCAATGCATGTCCTCCTGCTCCACTGTGGGGGAGGCCTTGTTACCAGGGGCTGCAGACATCAGCAAGACCTGCCATGAAAGTCTGAGCCTCTTGATTCAGCTTGATTGTGTGGAACTGGTGCTCACACATGTCACCATCAGAGGTTCAAGGTGCTTTCGTGGTGTGGCGAGACAGTCGGGAAGTGCATATCAAGGTGAGTGATGCCCTGGACATCTGTCTCAGTAAAATATCTTCAGGCCTGATACAATTGTCAGACATTTATTTTGATACTAAAACTCTGTAGATCACATCTATTTTTTTCCACAACCCGTGTGCCTCTATTGATCGGTCATTTTTAGCAGCCGAGCATTCAGCTTGTTGACACCGAAATATAACTCAGGATGAAGTACAGAAATCAAGCAAATAATCCCCCAATCACCGGGGCTGAGGCAGGTAAGAGGAAAATGCTGCATTAGCAGCAGAATGAACCGGGTTTTACAATGTACAGGCACTGGATCCCGTATCGGAGGCGTTGGGCACTGGACCTGTTCCAGAATTGTGGATTTGGAGTTCTGGATCGCGTGCTTGTAAAACACGGAGAATCAGTGAGAAATAAAGACCCTGAGGCTTTTCTAATTTAATTATTATACTTTTATTATTTCATAATTTTACATATTGCATTGCAACCGAGGGAGAGGCAGCTGTCACACTGACAGATGCTGTGAAAATTGAAGTTTCGGGCTGATTTGGCAGATTTTGTGCCCTATCTGCTGGGTTGATAAAACATGGAGAAGGAATGAGAAATAAAGACGACAAGGCTTTTAGCTCATTATTGTACATTTATTATTTCATAATTTTACAACTCAAATTACAGATCCACTGAGGAAGAGACAGCTGCCATTCAGACACAGGCTGTGAATATTGACAGTTCAGGGTTTAATGTGTGTCTTTTAAACATGTCCTGCAGCTTAAATTGTTTCAAGTACATGGGGTTTTCTTTCCGAAACACCTCTTGTCCCTTTTAGACCCACATAATATGCTGCTCTGTAATGAAGCTCTTCTGATCGATGCCATGAATCAATTCCTCCGTGATCCTTATTCACCTGTCAATAGACAGATTTATCTTCATCATCACCGCTCTCATTCTCTTTATTCTTGGTCAAGACCATGGTGTCTATTCCATTGTGTGGAACTTGGCAGTGAATTTCAGCATTGTTGCCAATATTACAGAATCCTCAACATCTTCTCCATCCAACAGCTGGGCTTCAGCACAGGAAAGTCTTTCAAAAATACCAGCAATATTTACAAAATATCTTTCTTCTCGGACACACGGACACCGTTAAATTCAGGTTTCATTTCATCATCACCAATCAAGGAAATTTCTCGAAGCTGGCAGGAAAATGCTGCATTTCTCACAGATGGGAGAGGATTTTACAATGTACAGGTACCAGACCCCATACCTGGGATGTCTGGGATCCAACATGTTCTGGTCTTGTGGACTTGGCAGATTTTGGGCTCTTTGTGGCGTGCTTATAAAACATGGAGAAGGAATGAGAAATAGAGACGACAAGGCGTTTAGTTCATTATTTTACATTTATTGTTTCATAATTTTACAACTCAAATTACACAACCACCGAGGATGAGATATCGACCGGACTGAGACAGGCTGTGAATATTGAAGGTTCAGGCACTGACTACACCGTTTAAACATGTCCTGTAGTTTATGGATTCTGGTTTCTGGATGGCATGCTGATAAAACACGGAGAATGAATGAGAAATAAATACTTTTATTTCATTATTGTACTTTTATTATTTCATAATTTTACAACTCAAATTGCATATCATCTGAGGAAGAGAAAGCAGGACTTTCACATCTGCTAATAGATCTTTAGCAACGTTTTTTCCTCAGAGAGATGAAAAACTCTAAATTCAGGTTTAATTTCACCATCACCATTTAGGAACATGGGAAATGGCTTGAGGTTGTGCCTTCCATTTATCAAACTACCTTGGGGTACCATTGGCCCAGCCTTGGCAGCACTGCAGAGTGCATGGTTAACATTGAATACTACTTGGAATTCCCTCCCACCCAAGCCTCTGTTCAATGCAATGAGCATTTTGTGCATGAGTTCAGCCTTGTATCTGGTCGCAATTGCCCGCAAAATGCATTGATCCTTGGGCTGAATGGAGGACACACATTTGGCAGAAAATAAGTTCTGAAAACAATGTTCCTGATGAGGAGAAAATAACCATGCAGCTCTCAGGAACCCCCAGACACCGACACTGAGCCCTGGCTTCAGGGACAAAATGGCTCTCGGACCAATCAAGGGAAATTGGTTGAGTCATCCATGTGCACTGATTGATTGGCCTTGTAAACAACAGGGAAGACTCTGATCCCTTTGAACAATGTAATCTTCTGACTGTCACCAATAACACATGTACACATGCCCTGCTCTTTGACCTTCTTCCAATATTATCATGGAAAATTCATCCAAGTATGTCTCTGCAGCTTCATGGCCAGCGAAGGTTTCTTCACCATATACTTTCAGCACACACACACCATGGCAGTTTGTAAACTTGTTCTGCCACCCTGACGCTCAATAACATGGTGTTGTTAGGCCTAGCTCTTTATGGAACACTTTCACTTTGGCCATGGTAGTGGATATGTTGCACTCTGACAGTGTCTGATTCACTCTAATAACACTTTGTCTACATGGACAGTCTTTAACTGATGGAGGGTTTTCCTATTATCCATTAATTTGGGCACATCACTGTCAGAATAACATTTAATTTCTCAATTTGCTTCTTCAGATCATAAATGGGTGATGTCCCGACACCATTCTATTTGCTTAACCTTTTCCCTGAGGTGCCTTTCTCCAGACGCATCAGTAACTCTACTTTCTGCTTTATAGTCAGTGACCTTTTATCTTGGTGCTCCTGCCAGCCACGGGACTTTTGACATGAAAACACTCGTAATAAAGTCTGGAATTATACAGAGAGAGACATGTTCGAGAAATGGTTAAACTGCGTGTGCTGATTATGGATATGGGAATAGAACAAAGAACAGTACAGCACAGGAAACAGGCCCTTCGGCCCTCCAAGCCTGTGCCGCTCCTTGGTCCAACTAGACCAATCGTTTGTATCCCTCCATTCCCAGGCTGCTCATGTGACTATCCAGGTAAGTCTTAAACGATGTCAGCGTGCCTGCCTGCACCACCCTACTTGGCAGCGCATTCCAGGCCCCCACCACCCTCTGTGTAAAAAACGTCCCTCTGATGTCTGAGTTATACTTCGCCCCTCTCAGCTTGAGCCCGTGACCCCTCGTGATCGTCACCTCCGACCTGGGAAAAAGCTTCTCACTGTTCACCCTATCTATACCCTTCATAATCTTGTATACCTCTATTAGATCTCCCCTCATTCTCCGTCTTTCCAAGGAGAACAACCCCAGTCTACCCAATCTCTCCTCATAGCTAAGACCCTCCATACCAGGCAACATCCTGGTAAACCTTCTCTGCACTCTCTCCAATGCCTCCACGTCCTTCTGGTAGTGCGGCGACCAGAACTGGACACAGTACTCCAAATGTGGCCTAACCAGCGTTCTATACAGCTGCATCATCAGACTTCAGCTTTTATACTCTATACCCCGTCCTATAAAGGCAAGCATACCATATGCCTTCTTCACCACCTTCTCCACCTGTGTTGCCACCTTCAAGGATTTGTGGACTTGCACACCGAGGTCCCTCTGTGTTTCTATACTCCTGATGACTCTGCCATTTATTGTATAACTCCTCCCTACATTATTTCTTCCAAAATGCATCACTTCGCATTTATCCGGATTAAACTCCATCTGCCACCTCTCCGTCCAGTTTTCTGGGACTTGACAAAATACTCTGTGCGTCAATTCCAAATTGTATCATGTGGCGTCAGCGTCAAGTGTAATAGGTTTTTGAGACCCTCCTGTTTCTGGGACGCTGGATAAGGGGTCCAGTATCTGTACCAGTTTACAAGAGGGATGATTCTCATTCAAATATACTGCACAGAATTCTAGGAAGTAGCCAAGTCGTGCTGAGGTCAAAGATGGTGGAGACACTTGTGTGGGAATGGTGACTTAAATCAGCTGATGAAATATTAGCCAATGGATCCAGCCTGAAGAGTGAAATCAGCTTGAGCTATAAGTGTGACACATGCTGCCGGTGTATTTGCAGCAGATGGAGTGTCTGTAGTTTTCCTGTTATTGCACTGCTGGTGAACAATAATCTGATGAGAATTCTACCTCAACATCCAGCCCAGTGTTTGGGAAAATTATGATTCACTAAATTAAAGGAGGGCTGTCCATCAACAACACTCCATTGATATACTTGGCCTCGCAGTATCAAGCTTCATTACCCAGAGTAACAATTGGATCGTGTTTGGGAAAATTATGATTCCCTCAATTAAAGGAGGGTTGTCCTTATTCTTGAAATGAATTGGGATTCTCGATGATGTCTCTGAGGTCAGAATGGCAGCATTTAACACATTTAATTCAACCAAGGCATCAGCACCCTGATTCTGAGTCTGGCATTGATTCACTGAATCTTTGAAAGGAAACATTTCTCAAGAGGATTTGGATTTCATAGCAGGTCATTGCTGAGATCTGCATCAGCTGGATACCGTTTGACCAGCCAGAGGTTCTGATGGCTGAATTGTACAATCCTCTCCTGAGGCTTCAGCAATCACAGGAATGGAGAGGAGAATTGGAAAAGCCGTGTCCACATTTCCCCTCACATCCCGCATGGCTCAGACACTCAGATGGAGCTCTTGCTGTGGGATCTGGTGATTGAAATGAGGTCACATTTGCCAAGGATGGAAGGAAACGGCCAGCCTCGTAAAACCAGCAGGCATGAATGGAAGTGGCTGAGAAAGTGAGCAGGAACATTGTGGTCCCTCAAACATGGGAAAAGTGTTTCAAGAAGTTCATGGACGTCAGGAGGTCAGGAAAGTGCGTGACGTAACTCGCTCAGGAGCCGAGACTCACACTCTTATTTTCCCAGGATTTCCCAGCACAACTGGATAGTAGGGAGGCATGGTAGCACAGTGGTTAGCACTGCTGCTTCACAGCTCCAGGGACCTGGGTTCGATTCCCAGCTTGGGTCACTGTCTGTGTGTGAGTTTGCACATTCTCCTCGTGTCTGCATGGGTTTCCTCCGGGTGCTCCGGTTTCCTTCCACAGTCCAAAGATGTGTGGGTTAGTTTGATTGGCCATGCTAAAATTGCCCTTAGTGTCCTGAGAAGCGTAGGTTAGAGGGATTAGTGGGTAAATAAGTAGGGATATGGGGGTAGGGCCTGGGTGGGATTGTGGTCGGTGCAGATTCGATGGGCCGAATGGCCTCTTTCTGTGCTGTAGGGTTTCTATGATTCCATGAACTCCACAAAACAACACCCCTTACACCTGCATTCATTCCTGTCTCTCCAGACTCTTCCTCACATCCTAATCTGAAAAGCCAAGTGCTCACTCAGCCATATCATTGTGTCATCACAGCCATGTCTCACTCTCACCCTGCACTAACACTGACTTTGTTTTCACTCCACTCAATGCATTTCTCACTCTCACAATTCTCTATTCCCATCCCTTTCAGTTTGACTAACAAGTTCTACTACTTCACATATTTATCTAACTTTCCTGTAAAATTTGCAATGTTCTCATCCCTCAACCATTCCCAGTGACACAGCATTTAGATCGAGGTCGGTGGGAAGGTAGCTACAGACCGTCAATTATAAATAAATTAAAGGATGTAGAGCTGCACTGAGAAAAAGACTGGGACACAGAGGATGATGCCGTGAGGAGAATTTCAATTGTCCTCCATTCCTCCTTAGCTTTCTACAGACAATGATTGGTCTTGGGTTGGGATTCGATCGCTCTTCTAATTAATCCACTTGCCTTTGATACTTCATTTCTCATGATTTCACTCTGTGGCAGTTTGGTCAAAACCCCATTTCTTCGCACGCATCCTGACACGAACCATGTACCTGCAGCAGAAGAAGAAATTAGACACAGAAAATACTGGACAGTAACAAGTATAACAACAGGTATTTTATAACTTCCCTCAAATAGTAAAACCATTCACCCCATAAATACTGAAGATTCTGAGTGTAAAACTGACTGGTTTGTTACATTTCTTGTAATTTTACTGGTGTCAGCTCAGCACGAAAAGCAGAAGATTCCATAAGTTCTGGAGTTGAACAACTTCCAACTTCTTCAAACCATTTCCCAGTTTCTGCCTCCAAAGCTTTTCGTGCTAAGTGTCTGAATGAAGAATTTCTTCAACTCTCCACACTTCCTTTCTCACGTCTGAGTGCTCGGTGTTGGTGGAATATCTTAGCAGCTGAATGTTGATGTGTTCACTCTGCCCTAATTTAGTCATTCCTTCCATCCCGACACTACATTCAATATCAATCAGTCGCCTCAAGAGGAAGGTTCTCAACTACCTGTAAACATAAACATTTTACAGCACCAACCTTGTGAGTGCCAGCTGGCTACCAATGTTCCATTGTTCAAGCTCCCTTCGCAAAACAAAGATGTTCAGACCTTCTGCACATCCGCTTTCACTCCTAAAGGGATCAACCAGAGAGTAAGGGTCAGTGCAGCTCCATTTCTGTCACTGGAACGGGGTGTGAAACCTCCTGTCTCTAATTTAACCAGTTTACAAACCCAATGAAATGTGTGATCTCACTGTGATACCACCGTTTCCCTCATCCAGTTAAAGGGCCTCATCCTGATGCGGGTCTTGGGGAAACATCCCTGGGTTTCACTTTGGCCGTCATGATAGAAGGAGCTAGAATGTAAAAACAAATTCAGCGAATAAGAGGAGGGACTGGCCTTAATGAGAATATCAGCCTTCTCCCTGCCACATTCCCCGAGTGAAGGATGAACCCAATGTTCCAACATCCTGTTGAGTTTGTAGAGCTGAATGCTCCAGATCATCAATGATGCCGGAGACATTGATCAGGACCCACTGAGGCGGGGCTTTAATCATTGTCTGGGGAATTGATTGCTGCCAATGGGAAGGTTTACATGGAGCCGATTCCAATTCAGACTGCACTATACATGTTGTTTAGATCCAGACTTTTCAATAAGTCGCTGCCCAAGAGAAGGGCAATAGTTGATGAACTACTTCTGTTCAGATTTATTGTGTACAAGTGGAGGGGAGAGTGGAGAAGGTGGTAAATGTCTTCCTGAACCTTTAGTGTGAGGCACAGTAAAGGAAGGTACTACTGCCCACAGTTCAGACTGACGCCAGTAATACAGCTGCAAACATTTACACAGCACGGAGTGAGCACCAAATTCAAGGACAGGTAGCAGCCAGTCAGTGAGAGACATACCTGAGAGTTGGGCTGTGTGACCATCTTTACCCAAGTTCCAGGACCCAGACAATCCATGAGCAACAATATTGAAGATTTATTCGCAACCGCAACTTCAGCTGTTCCATCCTACTCTGCATCAATATTACTGGCTCTGTTATAATCATCACATTGCTCATTATCATGTTCACACATTACCTTACAAGGTAATTATATTGAGACAAACCAATCACTTCTTGACCGCCCACCTTCACTCCGAGATAGATCAGGCCGTTAGTAAGAGTCTGTGAGTTCCACTGGAACTGGTTGTGCTGATGAACCGACTCTGATGTTTAATCTCAAGGTGATGCTCAGTGTGAGAACGAGACTTGCTCTGTAATATCATGAAACATCAACCAATCAAGGGCCTTGGCTTGATGGACAAATACCCTTGGGTTTCATTTGGGTCACAATCAGAGTGAGAAGATTATCTGATATATTCTGTCCGACAGATTGTGCAATGTTTGGAACTCTCTTCCCCAGAAAGTGGTGGAGGACAGGGTCAATGAACATTTTGAAGACAGAAGTAGATAGATTCCTGACTAACAAGGGAGTCAATGGTTCTCAGAGGTCGGCAGAGATGAGGCACATTCAGATCAGCTGTGATCTTACTGAATGGCGTTGGAACAGGCTCGAGCGCTCGAATGGGCCACTTCTACTCCTAATTCAAATGTTGGTATCAGCTAAAATAAAACATTTCCATATGGATACAACCCAGTGGACATGGCAGGTAGAGCAATGGTGATGGGATTGATGGCCTTCTCCATGTCCTCCTGCTGGGTAAACCATGTTTAAAATTGATTCTATATCCTTTGAATCAGTGTTTGTGGTTTCTGGGATATGGAGCACTGTAGGGCAGAATACTCGGGATAATCAGTGGTGCCAGCGAACATTGGTCATGATCCATTGGTGCTGGCTTGGTACCAGGGGCAGAGGAGCCAATCAGTGCTGTTGGGAGAAGCTGAACCAAAATCTTGCTGGAATATATGTGTTGTTGTAGCCGAGGATTCACAACGAGTTCAACCGAGAGAAAGGCTGTGGAAGATGAATCATTTTCATTGAGCTCCATTGTGTAGATTCAGTGAGCAGGGGACAGATATCTACCTGGAACTTTAGAGTGAATCTAGCAAACATTGAACATTTCTGCCAAGCTCTAGAAATCTCCCAGCCAATCCTATAGGAGATGAATCCAATACAGAACAAGGCAACAAAACACAACTATTTCATCTTGCAGCCGTTTAACTGAATTTGTTGGGTCAATAAGAAAATTAAAATTAAAATACAACTATACCTTTCTGGCTACCTTCTCGAAGCTTCTGAAGATTCGGTCTATCATGTGCTTTGGTCTGATTTGTTTCACAGCATTTTTGATGGGTTTCAATGGGTGTTAATGTGTTTTAATTGTGGACCGTTTGTGTTTGTGTGCTGTGCGCCAAAATGTCTAGTTTCAGCCATATATAGACATCAAGTATTTTGTTTGACTGAAACACGTCTGCCCCATGTATATAGTGGTGATTTGTTTGTCGGGAAATGTATAACTGCCCTTTTACACTTGATAATGTGTCTCTGGTTTCGAATTTTCCGATCTTGAATTTTGTAAAAAGCCTGTCTCTCGGCAGACTTGCCTCTGTGCATTTGGACTGAGGTAATCGCAGCTTTCCGAGGCCAGTGAGCCTCACATCTCTGGTGGGTAAGTTGTTGGAAAGCATTTTGAGAGACAGGACCTACAGGCATTTAGAGACGCAAGGACTGATTAGGGACAGTCAGCATGGCTTTGTGAGTGGAAAATCATGTCTCACAAATTTGATTCAGTTTTTTTCAATGGGTAACCAAGAAGGTAGATGATGGCAGTGCAGTTGATGTTGTCTGCATGGATTTTAGCAAGGCCTTTGAAAAGGTACCGCATGGTAGGTTGTTGCATAAGGTTAAATCTCACGGGATCCAGGGTGAGGTGTCTCAGTGGATACAAAATTGGCTTGTTGACAGAAGCCAGAGGGTGGTTGTCGAGGGTTGTTTTTCAAACGGGAGGCCTGTGACCAGCGGTGTGCCTCTCAGATCAGTGCTGGTCCACTGTTATTTGTCATTTATATTATTGATTTAGATGAGAATATAGGAGTCATGGTTAGTAAGTTTGTAGATGATACCAAGATTGGTGGCATATTGGACAGTGAAGAAAGTTATCTCCGATTGCAACAGGATTTTGATCAATTGGGCTGTCAAATGGCAGATGGATTTTAATTTAGGTAAATGCGAGGTGATGTATTTTGGTAGACTGAACCAGGGCAGGACTTGCTCAGTTAATGGTAGGGCACTGGGGAGAGTTACAGAACAAAGAGATCTCGGGGTACATGTTCATTGCTCCTTGAAAGTGGAGTCACAGGTGGACAGAGCGGTGAAGAAGGCATTCGGAATGCTTGGTTTCATTGGTCAGAACATTGAATAAATAATTTGGGACGTCTTGTTGAAGTTGTACAAGACATTGACAAAACCACACTTGGAATACTGTGTACAGTTCTGGTCACCCTATTGTAGAAAGAATATTATTAAACAAGAAAGAGTGCAGGAAGGATTTACGAGGATGCGACCCGGACTTGATGGTTTGAGTTATAAGGAGAGGCTGGATAGAGTGGGACTTTTTTCTCGGGAGCGTAGAAGGCTGAGGGGTGATGAGGGGCACAGATCAGCTTGATAGTCAATATCTTTTTCCAAAGTTGATGGGGGGCGGGGGGGGGGTGGTCTAAAACTAGAGGGCACAGGTTTAAGGTGAGAGGTGAAAGATCCAAAGTGTCCAGAGGGGCAATTTTTTTTACACAGACAGTGGTGAGTGTCTGGAACAAGCTGCCAGAGGTAGTAGTAGAGGCGGGTACAATTTTGTGCTTTAAAAAGCATTTAGACAGTTACATGGTTAAGATGGGCATAGAGGGATATGGGCCAAATGCGGGCAATTGGGATGAGCTGAGAACATGGAACAGTACAGCACAGTACAAGCCCTTCGGCCCTCGATGTTGGGCCAAGCTTTCCCCGAAACCAAGATCAAGCTATCCCACTCCCTATCATTCTGGTGTGATCCATGTGCCTATTCAAGAACAGCTTGAAAGTTGCTAAAGTGTCCGACTCCACTATCACAGCAGGCAGTCAATTCCACAACTCAACCACTCTCTGCGTAAAGAACCTACCTCGGACATCCCTCCTATATCTCCCACCATGAACCTTATAGTTATGCCCCCTCGTAACAGCTACATCCATCCGAGGAAATGGTCTCTGAACGTCCACTCTATCTATCCCCCGATCATCTTATAAACCTCTATTAAGTCGCCTCTCAACCTCCTCTATAAAAAGAAAAGCCCCAGCACCCTCAACCTTTCCTCATGAGACCTAACCTCCAAACCAGGCAGCATCCTGGTAAACCTCCTTTGCACCCTCTCCAAAGCTTCCACATCCTGAGGGACAAGATTTATGAGCATTAAGAGGGGTTTAGTATGCTCAAGAATACTCAGCATGGCTTTGTCAAAGGCAGATCGTGCCTTACGAGCCTGGTGGAGTTCTTTGAAAATGTGACGAAACACATTGACGAAATGAAAGCGATCGATGTGGTTTATATGGATTTTAGCAAGGCGTTCGATAAGGTCCCCCATGCAAGGCTTCTAGAAAAAGTGAGAGGGCATGGGATCCAAGGGGCTGCTGCCCAGTGGATCCAGAACTGGCTTGCCCAAAGGAGGCAGAGAGTGTCTATAGATGGGTCTTTTTCTAATTGGAGGTCGGTCACCAGTGGTGTGCCCCAGGGATCTGTTCTGGGACCTTTACTGGTTGTCATTTTCATAAATGACCTGGATGAGGAAGTGGAGGGATGGGTTGGTAAGTTTGCTGACGACACGAAGGTTGGTGGGGTTGTGGATAGTCTGGAGGGATGTCAGAAGTTACAGAGGGACATAGATAGGATGCAAGTCTGGGCGGAGAAGTGGCAGATGGACTTCTACCCATATAAATGCGTCGTGGTCCATTTTGGCAGGTCGAATGGGATGAAGGAGTACAATATAAAGGGAAAGACTCTTGGAACTGTAGAGGATCAGAAGGACCTTGGGGTCCGGGTCCATAGGACTCTAAAATCGGCCCCGCAGGTGGAGGAGGTGGTTAAGAAGGCGTATGGTGTGCTGGCCTTTATCAATCGAGGGATTGAGTTTAGGAGTCCGGGGATAATGATGCAGCTATATAAGACCCTCGTCAGACCCCACTTGGAGTACTGTGCTCAGTTCTGTTCGCCTCATTACAGGAAGGATGTGGAAAAGATTGAAAGGGTGCAGAGGAGATTTACAAGGATGTTGCCTGGATTGAGTGGCATGCCTTATGAGGATAGGCTGAGGGAGCTCGGTCTTTTCTCCTTGGAGAGCCGTAGGATGAGAGGAGACCTAATAGAGGTATATAAGATGTTGAGAGGCAGAGATTGGGTGGACTCTCAGAGGCTTTTTCCCAGGGTGGAAATGGCTGCTACGAGAGGACACAGGTTTAAGGTGCTGGGGGGTAGGTACAGGAGAGATGTTAGGGGGAAGTTTTTCACGCAGAGAGTGGTGGGCGAGTGGAATCGGCTGCCGTCAGTGGTAGTGGAGGCAAACTCGATGGGGTCTTTTAAGAGACTCCTGGATGAGTACATGGGACTTAATATGATGGAGGGTTATAGATAGGCCTGAAGGGTGGGGATATGTTCGGCACAGCTTGTGGGACCGAAGGGCCTGTTTTGTGCTTTAGTTTTCTATGTTTCTATCCTTCTTATAGTGAGGTGATCAGAACTGCACACAATATTCCAAATGTGGTGTCACCAAGATCCTGTACAGTTGCAGCATAACTCCACGGCTCTTAAACTCAAACCCCCTGTTAATAAAAGCTAACACACAATAGGCCTTCTTGACGGCTCTATCCACTTGAGTGGCAACCTTCAGAGATCTGTGGATATGATCCCCAAGATCTCTCTGTTCCTCCACATTCCTCAGAACCCTACCGTTGACCCTGTAATCCACATTCAAATTTGTCCTACCAAAATGAATCACCTCGCATTTGTCAGGGTTAAACTCCATCTGCCATTTTTCGGCCCAGCCTTGCATCCTATCAATGTCTCTTTGCAGCCTACAACAGCCCTCCACCTCATCCACTACTCCACCAATCTTGGTGTCATCAGAAAATTTACTGATCCACCCTTCAGCCCCCTCCTCCAAGTCATTGATAAAAATCACAAAAAGCAGGGGACCCCGCACTGATCCCTGTGGTACACCGCTGATAACTGGTCTCCAGTCTGAAAATTTTCCATCCGCCACCACTCTCTGTCTTCTATGAGATAGCCAGTTACGTATACAATCGGCCAAATTCCCCTCTATCCCACACCTCCTTATTTTCTTCATGAGCCGACCATGGTGGAGCTTATTAAACGCCTTACTAAAATCCATGTATATGACATCAACTGCTCTATCTTCATCAACACACTTAGTTACCTCCTCAAAGAATTCAATCAAGTTTGTGAGTCAAGACTTACCCTTCACGAATCCGTGTTGACTATCCCGGATTAAGCTGCATCTTTCCAAATGGTCATAAATCCTATCCCTCAGGACATTTTCCATGAGCTTACCGACCACTGAAGTAAGACTAACCGGCCGATAATTACCATGGTCATTCCTATTTCCTTTCTTGAACAGAGGAACGACATTCGCCACTCTCCAGTCCTCTGACACTATCCCCGTGGACAGTGAGGACCCAAGGATCAAAGCCAAAGGCTCGGCAATCGCATCCCTTGCCTCCCAAAGAATCCTAGGATATATCTCAGCTGGCCCAGGGGACTTAACGACCCTCAGTGTTTTCAAAATTGCTAATGCATCTGCCCTCAGAACATCTACCTCCTCCAGCCTATCAGCCTGTATCACACTCTCATCCTCAAAAACATGGCCCCTCTCCTTGCTGAACACTGAAGAAGAGTATTCATTCAAAGCCTCTCCTATCTTTTCTGACTCCATGTACAAGTTCCCACTCCTGTCCTTAGGGGTATTTAAAAAACGGGCGGCATAGACAAGTTGGGCCGAAGGGCCTCTTTCCATGCTGTAAACCTCTATGACTCTACCTTTCATTCAGGTCACTTTCTGTGCCCTTGTGTCAGTTTTTATGCCAGCTCCCTGTGCTTGTGTTTCTGGCCTCATGGCTGTCTGCAGCGGGTTCCCTTCCAATGATTCTACTTTACTCGAGCAGTCGCCGGCTGCTACAAATTCCATTGGGTTCACCAATTCCCTTCAGGGAAGGAAATTTGCCATCAACCTGGTCTTATCTTGATCTGTCCAATGTGAATCCAGACTCAAAGTAATGTGGTTGACTCTCAACTGCTGTGTGAAATGGCCGAGGCAAGCGACTGGGAAATGAGGGGTGAGCAACAGTTCTGGGTTTGCCACTGACACCCACATCCAATGAAATAAATCAAAGAACACATCCCCCATCTTCGATCCGTGTCCCTCTAATTTAAAAAAATTGCCCATTTACTGGATTCCTTCAACAGAGGGAACAAATTCTCCCTGTCGAATCTATCATCTTGAAAAAACATTTTCAACACCAGACTAATCATCTATGCAACACATGTTGTGATAATTTGACCTGTTAGTTCTCTGATATCCTCCTGCACCCCCCTCCAGGGCCAATATATCCTGAGTTGTGATGTTCAGGCTGGAACTCAAAACTCCCGATGGGGACTAATGAAGTGAGTGGTGACATTTTGTTTGGCAAATCCTTGGGCTGCATTTAAATGACAATGACTTCCCCTTGCTGCAGTGCAAGGTGTCCATGTGGTCACGTCGCAGAGAACAGGGAGTGCGGACAATGACAGCAATGGGATTCCTCACCGCCGTCTATTGACCTTAAGAAGTTTTTATGCTTGAAGCATATTTCACCATTGTTGGTAGTTTCAAAATCAGTTGTTTTAGTGTGACTATCTTCATGTAGTTTGAATTAATGGTATTACATATTGTAGCTGAATTAACAAAAGCCATTTAAAACAAAAACGACACCTGCCATATTGGAAAGCAGTTTAACAACACCAGGTTAAAGTCCAACAGGTTTATTTAGTAGCAAAAGCCACACAAGCTTTCGGCTTTTGCTACCAAATAAACATGTTGGACTTTAACCTGGTGTTGTTAAACTTCTTACTGTGTTTACCCCAGTCCAACGCCGGCATCTCCACATCATTGGAAAGCAGACAGATTAGTTCAACAGACAGCCTTAATTGTGGAACAGTTAAAGGATAACTAATTCATTAAAAGATGTGTTAGGTTGGTATGGTGATCATATCCTCCGCTCCAGAAACATCCCTTCCTCTATTGAGTTTAAAGCCCTCTCTGCTTCCCTAGTTATGTAGTTTGCAAGAACGTTGCTGGCAGCAGGTTCAGATGTAGATCATCCCAACGGTACAGCCCCCACTTTCTCCAGAACTGATTTTAATGTCCCACAAGCTGAAACTTACCTCTTCCACCAGTCTTTCAAACCATGTATTCATCTCTCTAATGTGATGTGCACTATGCTAATTTGCACGCGGCTGAGGTAATCATCTCCAGATTATAACCTTGTGTGTTCTGTTGTTTAATTCAGTGTCTGTTTCCTGATAATGTCTGTGCAGAAGCTGCTTCTTCATTCTGCCTATGTCACTGGTACCGACATGGTCCACAACAGTGGGATCCTCCTCACAACCACGGTCATCTCCAGCCAGATGTCCTGAACGCTGGCATGGGGCAGGCAACACAGCCAACTGCACTCTGACTCCTTGTTACAGAGAAAATTGTCAATCCCTCTGATGAAGGAGCAGCACTCCGAAAGCTCGTGCTACCAAATAAACCTGCTGGACTTGAACCTGGTGTTGTGAGAATTCTTACGTTGCCTACCCCAATCCAGCGCCGGCATCTTCACATCATCAATGCCTCTCACTATACTGTCACTTACTCCCACTAATTTACTCTGTGCCTCTCCCATCCCAGCCCCTCACCTCCCCCCACGGCCCACTGAACAGCTTCCTATACCACAGTGCCACAGTCAGTCACATCATGTGTGTCCAACTGACGCACATGTTAGACGGCTTGACAGCTCTGGAGCGGTGGGTGAATTCACTTTGGAGCATCCACGATGCTGAAGAAGTCGTGGATATCACGTTCAGTGAGTTGGTGACACCGCAGATAACAGTTACTGAGGGAGATAGAGAATGGGTGACCACCAGACAGAGGAAGAGTCGGAAGGCAGTGTAGGGGTCCCCTGCAATCATCTCCCTCCAAAGCAGATATACAATTTTGGATACTGTTGGGGGAGATGGTTCACCGGGGGAAGGTGGCAGCAGCCAGGTTCATGGCACCCTGGCTGGCTCTGCTGGACAGGAGGGCAGGAAAAAGAGTGGCAGAGCGACAGTGATAGGGGACTCAATTGTAAGGGGAATAGACGGGTGTTTCTGTGGATGCAAACAAGACTCCAGGATGGTATGTTGCCTACCTGGTGCAAGGATCAAGGGTGTCTCGGAGCAGCTGCAGGACATTCTGGAGGGGGGAGGGTGAACAACCAGCTGTCGTGGGGCATATCGGCACCAACACTGTAGGTAAAAAATGGGATGAAGTCCGACAAGCTGAATTTAAGGAGTTAGGAGTTAAACTAAAATGTAGGAGCTCAAAGGTAGTAATCTCAGGATTACTTCCAGTGCCACGTGTTAGTCAGAGTAGGAATGTCAGGAGAGCCAAGATGAATATGTGGCTTGAGAGATGGTGCAAGATGGAGGGATTCAAATTCCTGGGACATTGGAACCGGTTCTGAAGGAGATGGGACCAGTACAAAACAGACGGTCTGCACCTGGGCAGGACTGGAACCAATGTCCTGAGGGGAGTGTTTGCTCGTGCGGTTGGGGAGGCTTTAAATTAATGTGGCGCGGGGATGGGGACCGACGCAGGAAGTCAGAGGGAAGTAAAGTGGGGACAGAAACTAAAGGCAGCAAAAGGAAAAGTGGAAGACAGAAAAACCGAAGACAAAAATTAAAAAGGGCCAGAGTACAGAGTACAGAGACTGTGGAGAACTCAGCGATTGGCTACAGTAAAGGGCCAGAGTACAGAGTACAGAGACTGTGGAGATCTCAGTGAATGGGTCCAGTAAAGGGCCAGAGTACAGAGTACAGAGACTGTGGAGAACTCAGTGATTGGCTCCAGTAAAGGGCCAGAGTACAGAGTACAGAGACTGTGGAGAACTCAGTGAACGGGTCCAGTAAAGGGCCAGAGTACAGAGACTGTGGAGAACTCAGTTAATGGGTCCAGTAAAGGGCCAGTGTACAGAGTACAGAGACTGTGGAGAACTCAGTGAATGGGTCCTGTAAAGGGCCAGAGTACAGAGTACAGAGACTGTGGGGAACTCAGTGAATGGGTCCAGTAAAGAGCCAGAGTACAGAGTACAGAGACTGTGGAGAACTCAGTGAATGGGTCCAGTAAAGGGCCAGAGTACAGAGACTGTGGAGAACTCAGTGAATGTGTCCAGTAAAGGGACAGAGTACAGAGTACAGAGACCGTGGAGAACTCAGTGAATGGGTCCAGTAAAGAGCCAGAGTACAGAGTACAGAGACTGTGGAGAACTCAGTGAAATGGTCCAGTAAAGGGCCAGAGTACAGAGTACAGAGACTGTGGAGAACTCAGTGAATGGGTCCAGTAAAGGGCCAGAGTACAGAGTACAGAGACTGTGGAGAACTCAGTGATTGGCTCCAGTAAAGGGCCAGAGTACAGAGTACAGAGACTGTGGAGAACTCAGTGAACGGGTCCAGTAAAGGGCCAGAGTACAGAGACTGTGGAGAACTCAGTTAATGGGTCCAGTAAAGGGCCAGAGTACAGAGTACAGAGACTGTGGAGAACTCAGTGAATGGGTCCTGTAAAGGGCCAGAGTACAGAGTACAGAGACTGTGGGGAACTCAGTGAATGGGTCCAGTAAAGAGCCAGAGTACAGAGTACAGAGACTGTGGAGAACTCAGTGAATGGGTCCAGTAAAGGGCCAGAGTACACAGAGTGTGGAGAACTCAGTGAATGTGTCCAGTAAAGGGACAGAGTACAGAGTACAGAGACTGTGGAGAACTCAGTGAATGGGTCCAGTAAAGAGCCAGAGTACAGAGTACAGAGACTGTGGAGAACTCAGTGAATTGGTCCAGAAGGGACAGAGTACAGAGTACAGTGACTGTGGAGAACTCAGTGAATGGGTCCAGTAAAGGGCCAGAGTACAGAGTACAGAGACTGTGGAGAACTCAGTGAATGGGTCCAGTAAAGGGCCAGAGTACAGAGTACAGAGACGGTGGAGAACTCAGTGAATGGGTCCAGTAACGGGCCAGAGTACAGAGTACAGAGACTGTGGAGAACTCAGTGAATGGGTCCAGTAACGGGCCAGAGTACAGAGTACAGAGACTGTGGAGAACTCAGTGAATGGGTCCAGTAAAGGGCCAGAGTACAGAGACTGTGGAGAACACAGTGAATGTGTCCAGTAAAGGGCCAGAGTACAGAGACTGTGTAGAACTCAGTGAATGGGTCCAGTAAAGGGCCAGAGTACAGAGTACAGAGACTGTGGAGAACTCAGTGAATGTGTCCAGTAAAGGGCCAGAGTACAGAGTACAGAGACTGTGGAGAACTCAGTGAATGGGTCCCGTAAAGGGCCAGAGTACAGAGTACAGAGACTGTGGAGAACACAGTGAATGGGTCCCGTAAAGGGTCAGAGTACAGAGTACAGAGACTGTGGAGATCTCAGTGAATGGGTCCAGTAAAGGGCCAGAGTACAGAGTACAGAGACTGTGGAGAACTCAGTGAATGGTACCAGTAAAGGACCAGAGTACAGAGACTGTGGAGAACTCAGTGAATGGGTCCAGTAAAGGGCCAGAGTACAGAGTACAGAGACTGTGGAGAACTCAGTGAATGTGTCCAGTAAAGGGCCAGAGTACAGAGCACAGAGACTGTGGAGAACGCAGTGAATGGGCCAGTAAAGGGCCAGAGTAAAGAGTACAGAGACTGTGGAGAACTCAGTGAATGGGTCCCGTAAAGGGCCAGAGTACAGAGACTGTGGAGAACTCAGTGAATGGGTCCAGTAAAGGGCCAGAGTACAGAGACTGTGGAGAACTCAGTGAATGGGTCCACTAAAGGGCCAGAGTCCAGAGTACAGAGACTGTGGAAAACCCAGTGAATGGGTCCAGTAAAGGGCCAGAGTACAGAGACTGTGTAGAACTCAGTGAATGGGTCCAGTAAAGGGCCAGAGTACAGAGTACAGAGACTGTGGAGAACTCAGTGAATGGCTCCAGTAAAGGGCCAGAGTAAAGAGTACAGAGACTGTGGAGAACTCAGTGAATGGGTCCAGTAAAGGGCCAGAGTACAGAGTACAGAGACTGTGGAGAACTCAGTGAATGGGTCCTGTAAAGGGCCAGAGTACAGAGACTGTGTAGAACTCAGTGAATGGCTCCAGTAAAGGGCCAGAGTAAAGAGTACAGAGACTGTGGAGAACTCAGTGAATGGGTCCAGTAAAGGGCCAGAGTACAGAGTACAGAGACTGTGGACAACTCAGTGAATGGGTCCAGTAAAGGGCCAGAGTACAGAGTACAGAGACTGTGGAGAACTCAGTGAATGGCTGAGTAAAGGGCCAGAGTACACAGTACAGAGAGTGTGGAGAATTCAGTGAATGGGTTCTGTAAAGGGCCAGAGTACAGAGTACAGAGACTGTGGAGAACTCAGTGAATGGGTCCTGTAAAGGGCCAGAGTACAGAGACTGTGGAGAACTCAGTGAATGGGTCCTGTAAAGGGCCAGAGTACAGAGTACAGAGACTGTGGAGAACTCAGTATTGGCTCCAGTAAAGGGTCAGAGTACAGAGTACAGAGACTGTGGAGAACTCAGTGATTGGCTCCAGTAAAGGGTCAGAGTACAGAGTACAGAGACTGTGGAGAATTCAGTGAATGGGTCCAGTAAAGGGCCAGAGTACAGAGACTGTGGAGAATTCAGTGAATGGGTCCAGTAAAGGGCCAGAGTACAGAGTACAGAGAGTGTGGAGAATTCAGTGAATGAGTTCTGTAAAGGGCCAGAGTACAGAGTACAGAGACTGTGGAGAACTCAGTGAATGGGTCCTGTAAAGGGCCAGAGAACAGAGTACAGAGACTGTGGAGAACTCAGTGATTGGCTCCAGTAAAGGGGCAGAGTACAGAGTACAGAGACTGTGGAGAACTCAGTGAATGGGTCCAGTAAAGGGCCAGAGTACAGAGTACAGAGACTGTGGGGAACTCAGTGATTGGCTCCAGTAAAGGGGCAGAGTACAGAGTACAGAGACTGTGGGGAACTCAGTGAATGGCTCCAGTAAAGGGCCAGAGTACAGAGTACAGAGACTGTGGACAACTCAGTGAATGGGTCCAGTAAAGTGCCAGTGTACAGAGTACAGAGACTGTGGGGAACTCAGTGAATGGGTCCAGTAAAGGGCCAGAGTACAGAGTACAGAGACTGTGGGGAACTCAGTGAATGGGTCCATTACAGGGCCAGAGTACAGAGTACAGAGACTGTGGATAACTCAGTGAATGGGTCCAGTAAAGGGCCAGAGTACAGAGTACAGAGACTGTGGAGAACTCAGTGAATGGGTCCAGTAAAGGGCCAGAGTACAGAGTACAGAGACTGTGGAGAACTCAGTGAATGGGTCCAGTAAAGGGCCAGAGTACAGAGTACAGAGACTGTGGAGAACTCAGTGAATGGGTCCAGTAAAGGGCCAGAGTACAGAGTACAGAGACTATGGAGAACTCAGTGAATGGCTCCAGTAAAGGCAGTAAGAAGTCTCACAACACCAGGTTAAAGTCCAACAGGTTTATTTGGTAAAGGGCCAGAGTACAGAGACTGTAAATTCTCAGAATTGACAGGGTGAACCCCATTATCTTTCTGCTGCATGTGTGTAACATTCCATCCAAGGCTGAGGAGGCCGACGTGAGGTGGAGTGCGTAAAACGTTAATCAGTTCTTTGAGCAGCCTTTGGCTAAGACGCTGTATAACAGAAACATGGCGTCACCTTGGTTTTCAGCCAGACCTGTTGGGATGAAGGCTGGAATCTGTGTCGACTTTTCCATTATCTTTTATACAAAAACAGCGTGGAAATAATTTAATTTTAACCTTTTGGACGTAAGTAAGAATTCAGTAAAAAGGGGAACAGAAAGCTGAGACTCTGAAGAATACAGCTACACAGTTACACCGGGGGCAGCACAGTGGGCAGCACTGTTGCGAGAGACCTGGTTTCAATTCCCGGCTTGGGACACTGTCTGTGCAGAGTCTGCATGTTTTTCCCATGTCCGTGTGGAATTCCTCCAGGTGCTGCAGTTTCCTCCCACACTCCAAAGATGTGTAGGTTAGGTGGATTGGCCATGGTAAATTGCCGGGTAGTGTCAGGGGAATCAGTCGGGTAAATGCATGGAGTTGCGGGGATAGTGTCCAGGTGGGATTGTTGTCGTGCAGACTCCATGGGCCGAATGGCCTTCTTCTGCACTGTCAGGATTCTATCAACAGACTTATTCAAATTCCAGTTGGTGAGAATTGTCTTATAAGCACTTTCATAGATTCATAGAACATAGAATATTACAGCGCAGTACAGGCCATTCGGCCCTCGATGTTGCGCCGACCAGTGGTACCAATCTAAAGCCCCTCGAATCTACACTATTCCAATATCATCCATATGTTTATCCAATAACCACTTGAACGCTCTCAACGTTGACAAGTCCACCACTGCTGCAGGCAGGGCATTCCACGCCCTTAGTACTCTCTGAGTAAAGAACCTACCTCTAACATCTGTCCTATATCTCTCACCCCTCAATTTAAAGCTATGTCCCCTCGTGCTAGCCATCACCATCCAAGGAAAAAGGCTCCCACTGTCCACCCTATCTAATCCTCTGATCATCTTGTATGCCTCTATTAAGTCACCTCTTAACCTCCTTCTCTCTAACGAAAACAACCTCAAGCCCCTCAGCCTTTCCTCATACGATTTTCCCCCCATACCAGGCAACATCCTGGGAAATGTCCTCTGCACCCTTTCCAACACTTCCACATCTTTCCTATAATATGGCGACTGGAACTGTACGCAATACACCAAATGCGGCCGCACCAGAGTTTTGTACAGTTGCAGAATGACCTCCTGGCTCCGAAACTCAATCCCTCTACCAATAAAAGCTAACACACCGTCCGCCTTCTTAACAACCCTATCAACCTGGGTGCCAACTTTCAGGGATCTATGCACATGGACACCCAGGTCCCTCTGTTCATCCACACGACCAAGGATCTTACCATTAGCCCAGTACTCTGTATTCCAAGGTATTCATAGAATCCCTGCAGTGCAGAAGGAGGTTATTTGGCCCATCGAGTCCGCACTGACCACATTCCCACCCAGGCCCTATCCCCATAACCCCACATATTTACCCTGCTACCCCCCTGCTAATTTCTTGTCAATTATCTCTTACAGATGTTGATCGATCAAATGCCAGAAATAATACTCAAGGCAAAACTGCTATCACTATATAAAGGGCAAAACACATGAATTCTGAAACTCTTCCAAAGCACTGTGGAAATCCAAATCTGTGTCCCTCTGAAGGTCTATTTCAATGTCTCAGTGTGTATGGGTGAACATTTCTGTTGTGGTGTCTATTCATGCTAATCTTTCACAATATCTGTGTTTAATTGTGATTCTATTTCACAATCACTTTGTTTGCCTCCGATTCTCCCTATGCCCCAGTGTGTATCTGTGATTCTCTCTCTGTGTCCCTGTGTGTATCTGTGATTCTCTCTCTGTGTCCCTGTGTGTATCGGTGATTCTCTCTCTGTGTCCCTGTGTGTGTCTGTGATTCTCTCTCTGTGTCCCTGTGTGTTCCTGTGACTGTGTGTTCTTGTGTGTTTCTCTATTTAATTTCCCATCTCTCTGTCCATGTATAGTATCTTTGAAAACAAATATAACTTAGTGCACCTCTCGGATATCACCTGAAGCATTCACTCTGTCCACCTCTGTGCAGTTTTCCAACTGAGTGTTCTTTCAGTGAAGGAGCATTTTCCCTCCTGTGACGGCTCCTTACACACCTCCAATGAGTAACCCGGAAGGACAAGGACATTGGATAGATTACAAAATCACCACCTGAAAGTTCATCTCCGAGTCACACACCATCCTGACTTGGAATCTATGTAGTCATTGCTTCACTGTCGCTGAGTCAAATCCAGTAGCTCCCTCCGGAACTGCAAGGCCAGCAGGAATGAGCCATCACATGTTGCCCTTGAGAATGTGATGGTGAGCTGCTTTTTGACATTGCTGCTGTCCATTGGGTGTTGGGGAGGAAGTGCCTGGATTTGGCTCAGTGACAGCAATGGAACAGTGATAGCGTTCCAAGTCAGCATGGTGTGTGTATTGGAGGTGATGTTGCTGATGGTGATGTTCTCAGTTTCTGCTCTGTCTAGGAATAGTGTTTACTGGTTAGGAAGGTGCTGTTGAAAGAGTCTTGGTGAGTTCCTGCAGTGGATCTTGTTGGTGATATGCACGGCAGTCTGTGATTCTCAGTCTGTGATTCTGCCACACGTCATTACTCTGTGTGCAAATATAATACCCAAGCATTGTTCCTTTGTAAATATGTGATTCTTGTTTCTGTCCCTGTGTGTATCTATGATTCTCTCTCTCTCTGTGTCCCTGTGTGTATCTGTGATTCTCTCTCTGTGTGTCCCTGTGTGTATCTGTGATTCTCTCTCTGTGTTCCATTGTGGATCTGTGATTCTCTATCTGTGTCCCTGTGTGTATCTGTGATTCTCTCTCTATGTGTCCCTGTGTGTATCTGTGATTCTCTCTCTGTGTTCCATTGTGGATCTGTGATTCTCTATCTGTGTTCCTGTGTGTATCTGTGATTCTCTCTCTGTGTCCCTATGTGTATCTGTGATTCTCTCTCTGTGTCCCTGTGTGTGTCTGTGATTCTCTCTGTGTGTCCCTGTGTGTATCTGTGGTTCTCTCTCTGTGTCCCTGTGTGTATCTGTGATTCTCTCTCTCTGTCCCTGTGTGTATCTGAGATTCTATCTCTCTGTGTCCCTGTGTGTATCCACTACCAAATCCAATGTGGCCTCACCTCTTGTCGGCCTATCCACATGTTGTGTCAGGAAACCCTCCTGAACACACTGCACAAAAACTGCCCCATCTGAACTATTCGACATACAAAGGTTCCAATCAATATTTGGAAAGTTAAAGTGCCCCATGACAACGACCCTGTGACCCCCACACCTAACCATAATCTGTTTAGCAATTTCTTCCTCCACATCTCTATTACTATTTGGGGGCATATAGAAAACTCCTAACAACGTGACCGCTCCTTTCCTATTTCTAACTTCAGCCCATATTACCTCAGTATACAGATCCCCCTCGAAGTGCCTTTCTGCAGCAGTGCTAACCACTGTGCCACTGTAGTTGGAGTGGTATAAAGCAGCCTATTGAGAATCACAGTGTAGAGCAATGTAGGGCATCTTACGGGAGAGGGGCAGCAGATTTAAAACAGACATGGGGAGAAATTACTTCTCTCAATGGGTGGTGAATCTGTGGAATTCATTACCTCGGAGTGCGGTGGATGCTGGGACATGGAAAATTTGAGGAGACAGAGTTTTAATTAGTAATGGATTGGAGCATGGGCTGGAGGGCGGTGTAGGGGGGGGGGGCGGTGCTGTCTGGCAATGGGAAGGGGGGGGGGGCTGGGTATTATCGTACTTGTTGCGCCCCTGATAGTTAAGGGTTTACCCGGTGATTGTCCAGAAGGCCTATTCTACTGGAGAATTGTGCTGTGCCTGCTATCATCTGACAAACTGATTTCAATCACTGACATCAGATCATAGTTACAATGAAAATAATAGGAGGGGGAGAAAACTCTTGTAACTTTGGATTTTATTTTAAAGGCGCAGACGGTGCCCCGTATGGGACAGCCCCACACGCCCTACCCTCAACCCCACCCCAAATAAACACCCCACCCCCCTCGGTATTCCATGTTCATCCAGCAGAAGGGACTCTTCAGTTCTGGGCAATAAAATGATAAATTTAATAATAAAATACGTAACACTGAGAGATAGTTCTATCTGACGCCTCTGATTCTACTGTACATAACACTGAGAGATAGTTCTATCTGAAGCCTCAGATTGTACTGTACATAACACTGAGAGATAGTTCTATCTGAAGCCTCAGATTGTACTGTTCATAACACTGAGAGATAGTTCTATCTGAAGCCTCAGATTGTACTGTGCATAACACTGAGAGATAGTTCTATCTGAAGCCTCAGATTGTACTGTGCATAACACTGAGAGATAGTTCTATCTGAAGCCTCCGATTGTACTGTTCATAACACTGAGAGATAGTTCTACCTGAAGCCTCAGATTGTACTGTTCATAACACTGAGAGATAGTTCTACCTGAAGCCTCAGATTGTACTGTTCATAACACTGAGAGATAGTTCGATCTGAAGCCTCAGATTGTACTGTTCATAACACTGAGAGATAGTTCTATCTGAAGCCTCAGATTGTACCGTTCATAACACTGAGAGATAGTTCTATCTGAAGCCTCACATTGTACTGTTCATAACACTGAGAGATAGTTCTATCTGAAGCCTCAGATTGTACTGTTCATAACACTGAGAGATAGTTCTACCTGAAGCCTCAGATTGTACTGTTCATAACACTGAGAGATAGTTCTATCTGAAGCCTCAGATTGTACTGTACATAACACTGAGAGATAGTTCTATCTGAAGCCAAAGATTGTACTGTGCACAGCAGTGAGACAAAGTTCTTCTGAAGCCTCAGATTGTACTGTGCATAACACTGAGAGATAGTTCTATCTGAAGCCTCAGATTGTACTTTACATAACACTGAGAGATAGTTCGATCTGAAGCGTCAGATTGTACTGTACAGAACACTGAGAGATAGTTCTATCTGAAGCCTCAGATTGTACTGTACATAACACTGAGAGATAGTTCTATCTGAAGCCTCAGATTGCACTGTACATAACACTGAGAGATAGTTCTATCTGATGACTAGAGCGAAGACTGTACTGTACGTAATGCTGAGAGATTGATCCGTGTGAAGTCCTATACTAAGATTGTTCTGTCCATGAGCTGTACATAAGATCTGCTACAACGTGGATTAAGCAGAGTATATCAACCCTGATTGACGTTAACATCATCTAAAAACCACGACCATGATACCCATCAGACAATAAGATATAAGAGCAGAATGAGGCCTTTGGGCCCGTCGAGCCGGCTCCACCATTCAATTCTGTCTGATAGGTTTCTCAAACCCATTCTCCTGCTTTCTCCCTGTAACCCTTGATCGCTGTACCAGTCAAGAACCTATTTATCTCTTTATTAAATACATTCAATGATCTGGCCTCCACAGCCTTGTGTGGCAATGAATTCCACAGATTCACCACCCTCTGGCTGAAGAAATTCCTCCTCGTCTCAGTTCTGAAGTAAAAAGTCTCACAACAGCAGGTTAAAGTCCCACAGGTTTATTTGGAATCACGAGCTTTCGGAACGCTGCTCCTTCATCAGGTGAGTGGGAAACTGGTGTTGTGAGACTTCTTACTGCGCACACCCCAGTCCAACACCGCCATCTCCACATCACATTTCTAAAGGGCCGTCCCTTTCCTCTGAGTCTGTGCCCTCGGGTCCAAGTCTCCCCTACTCATGGAAACATCTTCCCCAAGTGCACTCTATCCAGGCCTTTCATTATTCTGTAAGTTTCAATGTTATCCCCTTCCTTATACTTCCAAACTGCATCGAGTATGGACCCCCAGTCCTCAGACGCTCCTCATGCGTCAAGTCTTTCATTCCCCGGATCATTCTTGTGAACCTGCCCTGGACCCTCTCCAAGGCCAGCACATCCTTCCTTAGATACGGGGACCAAAATTGCTGACAATATTCTGAATGCCGTCAGACCAGTGTCTTATAAACCCTCAGCAGTACACCCCTGCTTTTGTATTCTCGTCGTCTCAAAATTAACCCTCGCAGAGTGATCTCTGCTGTATCGAATTAATATTCACCCTACATTATTTCCAACTTTCCATCCCTCCCTGACCCTCAACACCCCATCGAGGCTGTAACTGTTCTACGTTGGGTATAAAAAGTGTTGGATTGAAGGGGGTTAAGTGAAGCTGTTTGTTTAGTGACTGGAATTGATGTGAGTCTCCATGGATCCGATTAGTGTGCCTGGAGGGATTCCCCTCTTCTATTAATAAGGGATTCCGTTCAATGTGTTTTCCCAGTGAGTCAGCGGGAGCGGCAACTCCGACACCAACAGAGATCAGCGGCTGTGGAGAGAGGGAGGGAGAGGAGAGATCAGAATCTGGGAGCAATGGATTGGAGCCTTCCAACAATGGATCAGAATCTGGGAACAATGGATTGGAGTCTTCCAACAATGGATCAGAACAGAGTCATAGAGGTTTACAGCATGGAAACAGGCCATTCGGCCCAACTTGTCCATGCCACCCTTTTTTTAAACTCATAAACTAACCCCAATTGCCCGCATTTGGCCCATATCCTTCTGTACCCATGTAACTATCTAAATGCTTTTTAAAAGACAAAATTGGACCCGCCTCTACTACTACATCTGGCAGCTTGTTCCAGACACTCACCACCCTCTGTGTGAAAAAAGTGCCCCTCTGGACACTTTTGTATCGCTCCCGTCTCACCTTAAATCTGTGCCCTCTAGAATCTGAGAACAATGAACCGGAATGTTCCAACAATGGATCAGAATCTGGGAACAATTGATTGGAATCTTCCAACAATGGATCAGAATCTGGGAACAATGAACCGGAATGTTTCAACCAAGGACAGGAGTTTATTCTTTTGGATTTCTGAGTTTACTGATGATTATTGGTGGTTGACATCAGCTGATCGGTTTGAATATCTACTGAGGGTGATTCAATGCTTTTACTATCCCCTCCTGGCGATTGTTGGTGTTCCAGGTAAGTCTCTGGCTGGAATTGGACCGGCCCGACCGCCACGGGAATCGGTGCAGACGAAGGGCGGAGAATGTGAAGGTCTGTTGAACACGGGTGGGATTTTGCAGCTTGGGGAAGAGTGAGGCTGTAAACTCCCGTCCCCTGTGTCCAGTTCCTAATTCTAGAAAGGCTGCTTAACTGTATTGATTTTCTTGTCATTTACTGTCCTGTGTTTGCTGCTCTTGTTGAATCTCTGTATCCGGTTATTAATTCTTTCAGCCACTGACAATTGTCTCAGGGTCTATGGGCTGGGATGTCTTCTGTGTGCTGTGACTTTCCATAGACATGCGACCTCAAACACTATTCCTTCGTGCGTAAAAGATTGAGACAGAATCCTTTTCACCCTCTGCATATAACACCAGTTCACCCACCCAATCACCAGGCCGCAGAATCAATTTTATTGGTCATATCTGCACAGCAGGATCTCACAGAGAGAGAACATAGTTCATTAAATTTGAAATTTATTCATCAGTGTCACAAGAATGCGAACATTAACATTGCAATGAAGTTACTATAAAAATCCCCGAGTCACCACACTCCGGAGCCTGTTCAGGTACACTGAGGGAGAATTTAGCACGGCCAATGCACCCAACCAGCACAACTTTCAGATAGTGGGAGGAAACTGGAGCACCCGGAGGAAACCCACGCAGACATGGCGAGAACATGCAGAATCTGCACAGACAGTGGCCAAGCCTGCAATTGAACCAGGACCTCTGGTGCTGTGAGGCAGCAATGCTATCCCCTGTGCCACCACAAGCTCTCCGAGAGCAACAGGAACACAAACACACAGACACACCCAAAACGCACATACATTAATATACACATTTGTTGATAGAAGCAATCAGATTTAGACACTTACTCCCACTCACACACAAATTCAAGAAGCAAAATAGCTGCAACACTCCAGAATAACGCACACTTAGGAACACTCATCAGGTACTCTGTTGCTCACACACAAACACGCACACACACACATGCATACTGGTACAGACAATATAGACACACGCAACACACACACGGTAGGGGGGCAGGATAACAGCTACTCCCTGTCCATTGATGGTGGGGTGATCAAGTAAAACCGCGTGACAGCCTGGAACTCAGGTCCACGTCCCATTTCTCACCTCTTGCAACCTTCACCGGCAATGGATAAACAGCGGATTCAGTCTCCTGCCCATTTCCGGCAAGAGGCTGAATAAATTATTTCAATTAATATTAAAACAAATTTAAATGAAATTAGCGAGCCTGGGATGGAATTGTGCGCCACACTTGCCTTTGCAGCCTCACCGGGAGAGGTTGGGTCCGGAGAGGAAAACAGCTGGCCACATGTATGAGGACGAGTCATGATGACCTCACCGGGAGAACTGAAGTCCATTGAAGACACCGGGCAAGGTCGAGGGCAAAGGTAGGTGCCCCTTGGGCAATGCCCACCGGGCAGTACCAGGGAGTGGGGCATGAGGTGGCGTGGTCTACAGGGGCGGAGACTGAAGGCAGCGGGGCCGACTCTGAACGGAGTTGCTGGGTCGGAGAGGGTCCCGTTACTACTCTGCCCGCTGTCTGTGGGGTGGGGTGGTCCCCGCTGCCACTCTGCACGTGATTGGTGTTGGGAGGGAGGGGGACATCACTGCCTCTCTGCGTGGACTGTAGGGGTAGGGAGGGGGTCTCGCTGCCTCTCTACATGCACAGTGGGGTAGGCAGGGGGTTTCGCTGCCTCTCTGCATGCACAGTGGGTTAGGGAGGGGTTCTCGCTGCCTCTCTGAATGGACAGTGGGGGTAGGGAGGGGGGCATCACTGCCTCTCTGCATGCACAGTGGGGGAGGGTGTCTCGCTGCCACTCTGCATGCACAGTGGGGTAGGGAGCGGGTTTCGCTGCCTCTCTGCATGCACAGTGGGGTAGGGAGGGGGTCTCGCTGCCTCTCTGCATGCACAGTGGGGTAGGGAGGGTTCTCGCTGCCTCTCTGCATGCACAGTGCGGTAGGAAGGGTTCTCCCTGCCTCTCTGCATGCACAGTGGGGTAGGAAGTGTCCTCGCTGCCTCTCTGCATGCACAGTGGGTTAGGGAGACGTGCCCTGCTGACACTCTGCATGCAATTGGTGTGGGGGAATGGAGGGTGATTGGTCCAGGTGGTGGGGAGGGGGCTGGGTCTACATCTGGTCGTGGGCTGTTCAGAAAGAGCTGAGGAGCCCCGGACTACCTGGGGGCAGCTGCTGTGTTGAAGCGAGCTGCAGCAGCAGAGAGCTCACAGATGTCTCTCTCAGATCAGGCAGCTCACTGCTGGCTGCAATTGCGCATTTGCAACCAGATAGGTTTGGTACATGGTCGGTATCCCAGCCAGCGCTGCGAGAGCTGCAAGTGATGGGGCCACTGCTGTGGGTGGTCCAACAGCCATCGAGTTTTAACAGCCCAAAATGAGGCCATTCGGCCATTATGTCTGAACTGGTCATCAAACACCTATCCAATCGAATCCCATTTTCCAGCACTCGATCCTAAGCCTTGTCATAGAGTTTACAGAATGGAAACAGGCCCTTCGGCCCATCTTATCCATGCTGCCCTTTCTTTTAAAACTCCTAAACTAATCCCAATTGCCCACATTTGCCCGATATCCCTCTATACCCATCGTGCCCATTTAACTATCTAAACGCTTTTTAAAAAATAAAATTGTACCCGCCTCTACTACTGCCTCTGGCAGCTTGTTCCAGACACTCACCACCCTCTGTGTGAAAAAATTGCCCCTCTGGACCCTTTTGTATCTTTCCCCTCTCACCTTAAATCTATGCCGTCTAGTTTTAGACTCCCCTACCTTTCGGAAAAGATATTGACTATCGAGCTGATCTGTGCCCCTCATTATTTTATAGACCTCTATAAGTTAACCCCTCAGCCTCCTACGCTCCAGGGGAAAAAGTCCCAGTCTATTCAGACTCTCCTTATAACTCAATCCATCAAGTCCCAGTAGCATCCGAGTAAATCTTTTCTGCACTCTTTCTAGTTTAATAATTATATGCTCTGGCGTTTGAATTGCTGATCTAAATGCCTATTGTGGTTGTTCCCGCTTCTACCATCCTTTCAGGCCGTGAGCTGTAGATCCCAGCACCCTGTGGATGGAAACATTTTCCCTCAAATCCACACAAAAATCTGCCCTTTACCTTAAATCCACGCCCCTCTGGTTATTGACACCTCTACGAAAGGGAAAAGGTTTCTTCCTATCCGTGTGACACATAATTTTGTTCATATCACTCAGTTCCCCCCCCCCCCGCCCCGCCCCCACCTGAAAGCATTCCCCACCACCACCCACTACACCCACTCCACCTCCAGCCGTCTCTGCTCTAAGGTAATAAACCCAGCCTAACCAGCCTCTCCTCATAGCTGAAACTCTCCAGCCCAGGCAGCATCCTGGTGAATCTCCTCTCCACCGTCTCCAGTGTAATCACATCCTTCCTGTAGTGTGATGACCAGAGCTGCACACAGTTCTCTTGCTCTGGTCTAACCAGCGTTTTATAAACTTCCATCATCACCTCCCGGCTCTTATATTCTATGCTGCGGCTGCTAAAGGCAAGTATCCTACATGTCGTCTTAACCACCTCACCTACCTGTCTTGCTGCTTTTAAGGATCCACATATCTGCACCCCAAATTCATTCTGGTTCTCTGCACTTGCTCAGACTCGACCGGACATGGTACATTTCCTTGCCCGGATAGTCGTCCCAAATGTATGGCCTCACATTCGTCAGGTGTAAATTACATTTGCCCATTTGCCCAGCCTTTCAGTTTCCTCAGCACGGTGGCACAGTGGTTAGCACTGCTGCCCCACAGCGCCAGGGACGTGTGTTCCATTTCTGGCTTGGACCACATCTGTGTGGAGTTTGCACATTCTCCCCGTGTCTGCATGGGTTTCCTCTGGGTGCTCCAGTTTCCGCCCACAGTCGGAAGACTTGTGGGTTAGGTGGATTGGCCAGGATATACTGGACTTACTGTCAGGGAGAATTGCTTGGGTAAATGCATGGGGTTCTGGGGATATCGCCTGGGTGGGATTGTGCTCAGTGCAGACTCGATGGGCTGAATGGCCTCCTTCTGCACTGTAGGATTCTATGATTCCTGTCATCTAAGGCTTTCCTCCTCAATATTTACCACACCACCAATTTATGTATCATCTGCAAACTTACTGATCACACCTCACACATTCATGTCGAGACCATCAATGTACACTACAAACAGCAAGGGACCCAACATCGATTGCTGTGGAACCCCACTGAACACAGGCTTGCAGTCACAAAAACAACCTTCCACCATCACCCTCTGCCACTCAGCCATTTTGAATATAATTTACCAAATTGACCTGGTTCCAGTCGGAATCACTTCCTTGTTCAGTCTTCCATATTTGTCAAAAGCTTTTCTGAAGAACACGTAGACTACATCGACTGCACTTCCCTCATCTCCTCATCCAGTCACCTCCTCAATATATTCCAGCGAATTGTTAGACATGATCTCCCCCCGTCAAAGGAATGCTGACTATTGTTCATAAATCCTTACCTCTCGAAGTGGAGATTAATTCTGTCCCTCAGATTGTTTTCCAATCATTTCCCTACTACGGATATGGTGATGATGGTGTCCTGGCCGTGATTTTGGATATCTCCAGGGCACCTTGCAGGATGGCAGTATGGCACAGTGGTTAGCACTGCTGCCTCACAGCATCAGGGATCCCATTTCAATTCCTGGGATTCCATCAGCACCAGTGAAGCTTCTTTTTAAAACTTTGTTCCATTCTCACATCTCGCCTGTTGGGATTTCTCCTATTACAAGAAAGTGTGGTGTTCCTCTGGAAAGAATCCACTGTGAGCAAGTCCAGTTTCTCGCAGCTCCCCAATGTCCACATTCAGCCTTGTAAATTCAGTCTCGATCACAGCCATCCCGTGTACATCATCAACCTGCATAATTTAATTGGTAAGGTCAGGGCACATCGTGCTGATGTTTCAGCTTGAGATGCAAAAGACTGATTTGATTTGAATTGATTTGGTTTATTATTTTCACATATAATAAATATGTGATCCAAGCCGGGAATCGAACTCAGGTCCCTGTGAGACAGCAGTGCTAACCATTGTGCCACCATGCTGCCGACTCAAGAACAGCTTCTTCTCTGCTGCCATCTGACGTTTTAATGGACCCACATCGCATTCAGATGATCTTTTTTTACACCCGAGCTCTGAGTCCAACATTACATTCTGCACTCTCTCCTTCTCTCTGTTCAGAGTTACAGTGTTACAGAGTTCAGTGTTGGGCCAGGGAGATGGTGTCTGTGGACCTGTTGGGGAGGTAGGTGAACTGTAGTGTATCCAGGGAATCTGGGAGGCTGGAATTGATTCATGTCATGACTAACCTTTTGATGCATTTCATAACATTGTATACACAGTGAAAAGTGTTGTTGCTTGAGTGCCATACAGACAAAGCATACTGTACATAGAGAGGGAGAGAGGGCAGAATGTAATGTTGCAGTCATAGCTAGGATGTAGTAAAATATCATCTTAATGCAATGTGGGTCCATTCAAACGTCTGATGGCAGCAGAGAAGCTGTTCCTGAGTCGGCAGCATGGTGGCACAATGGTTAGCGCTGCTGTCTCACAGGAACCTGAGTTCGATTCCTGGCTTGGATCACTGTCTGTGTGGAATTTGCACATTCTACCCGTGTCGGCAAGGGTTTGCTCCGGAAGCTCCAGTTTTCACCCACAGTCCAAAATGTGCAGGTTAGGTTGATTGGCCATGTTAACTGCCCATTAGCGTCCTGGGATATGTATGTTTGGGGGATTAGCAGGGTGCATATGTGGGACTTTGGGGATAGGGCCTGGGTGGGATTGTTGTCGGTGTAGACTCGATGGGTCAAATGGCCCCCTTCTGCACTGTAGTGATTCTATGAGTCGGTTGGTCCATGTCCTCACACATTTTTTATCTTTTTCTCTGATGGAACAAGTGGGAAGAGTTGATGTCCGTGGTGCGCTATTCCTGAATTAGGCTGGTTGCTTTTGTGAGGCAACGGGAAGTTTTGACAGAGTGAATGAGTGGGAGGTTGGTTTGAGTGATGGACTGGTCTGCATTCACCAAGCTTTGAAGTTTCTTGTAGTCTTGGACAGAGCAGGAGCCATACCAAGCTAGAATGTTATTTATGGTGCATCTGTAAAAGTTGGTGAGAGTCGCAGCTGACATGCCAAATGTCTGTAAACCTCTGAGAAAATAGAGGCGTTCGGAGACTTTTTTAATTATAGGGACGTGATGGAGGAACCAGGAAAGGTTTTTCGTGATGTGGACCCTAAAACGTGAAGCTCTCGACTATTTCAACTTCATCCCATTGATGTAGATCGGGGCATGTACTCCACTAGGCTTCCAGAAGTCGATTTGCTTTGTTGACATTGAGGAAGAGATTATTGTTGTCGCCCCAGTTCACCAGATTCTCTGTCTCTTCCTTCGACCCACTGCAGGTGTCATCAGCAAACTTGGAAATCGAGTTGCAGGGGAATTTGGCCACACAGTCACCAGTGTATCAAGATTATAGTAAGGGGCTGAGGACGCAGCCTTACGGGGCACCGCTGTTCAGGATGATTGTGAAGGAGATGTTGTTGATTGTCCTTAATTTTTCTGTCTATGGATTAGGAAGTTGAGGATCCAATTGCCGAGGCAGGAGCCAAGCCCAGGGCCACGGACTTTGGACATGAGTTTCGTAGGACGAATGGTGTTGCAGGCTGAGCTGTAGTTGATAAACACGAGTCTGTGTTCCAGGTTCACTGTCGGGCCAGGGAGATGGCATTGTGGACCTGTTGTGGATGTCGGTGAACTGTCTTGGATCCAGGCAATCTGGGAAGCCGGAACTGATTCATGCCATGACTAACCTTTTGATGCATTTCATAACATTGGACATCAGAGTCACCGGACGATAGGCATTAAGGCAGCCTGCTTGGCTTTTCCTTTGGTACTGGCCTTTGTTTGAGTTTTACCTGGTGCATAGATTGGCAACCTTCCTGCCGAGAGAGGACTGATGCAGCTGCACTGGTCCAGTAGACCAACGTGGGACAGCAGTAATCGCACTGAGCATTATGGACGATAGCGATTCGCTGAAACCTGAAGCTTTCTCCCACTCTTGAAAGCAAACACTGGAAGTTGTGTTCTGTGCCAATCGAGTGTGAGATTACTATTTTTTCCTGTGTTGCGCTAACAGTGGCCACAATGCTGTGATCTCCTCTCCAGGGTACAGTTCTGTGTAAATATAATAGAGATTCTGTGCTGTCAAGGCATCAGGATCTCCCTCTGCCAATTGTTAGTATTGTCCAGAGGCAAGGGTCAAACCAGCCCTCTTTGGTACCAGCTGTGTTGCAGAGGTTGTCAGTAAACTGTCTGAGAGACGACAGATTACCATCTACAGGACTCCAGTCTGGATTTTCTGTAAGATTTACTCCCTCATCCTTCATAGCCTCCAAATCCCCCACAAGGGAGGGCGGCTATTTACTTGTAGCTGAGTGAGGGTCAATGTTGTGGACTCTCCGGAAAGCTCTCTCCCAAATATATACCACTGTGTTGCTACCATGGAGCAGCACGGTGACACAGTGGTTAGCACTGCTGATTCACAGCGTCAGGGACCTGGGTTCAATTCCAGGCTTGGGTCACTGTCTGTGTGGAGTTTGGACCTTCTCCCCGTGTCTGTGTGGGTTTCCTCCGGATGCTCCACTTTCCTCTCACACTGCAAAAGACGTGCTGGTTTAAAAACAATAAGTGATTTTATGTGTGTCCATTCTTTTTTATTTCAACCCATCCTCAGTCCAAATGGTAACTTCTTTCCCTGAATCCTGTCTAATTTTATTCTTTATTTCCCTTCCTGACAGTGAACATAATCACAATTGTGACTCTGACGAGCAGAAACTGTGGTCTGTCCAAATGTGTGACTCGTTACCTGGTGGCCATGTCAGCGGGGGATCTGCTGGTCGTTATCCTCGACCTGATATTCAGACACATTCCCATTCTTTATTGGAAACAGTTTGATTTCCTGCTGTCGCTCCCCGTGTGTAACATCCACGCCGTCCTGCTTTATGCAGCCACTGACTGTTCTGTCTGGTTCACCGTCACTTTCACCTTTGATCGATTTGTGGCCATTTGCTGTCCCAAGCTGAAGAGTAAATATTGCAGTGAGAAATCGGCGGCTGTGGTTCTGGGAACAGTGACGGTGCTGAGCTGTTTAAAGAACATCTTCTGGTATTTTATGTTATTTAATAGATATCTGCTGGGGAACGAACCCTGGTTTTGTGATGTCACAGGGGATGTTCTGTACTCTCCGGTCTGGACAACAATCGAGTTCCTCCACAACATTCTAACCCCGGCTGTCCCGTTCGTCCTGATTCTGCTGCTCAACGTTTTCACCGTCAGACACATTTTAATGAGCAGCAGAGCCCGCAGGAGACTCCGGACTCACAGCAGTGGGGAGAATCCCAGAGACCCAGAGATGGAGAGTCGCAGGAAATCCATCATTTTACTGTTTGTTATCTCAGCCAATTTCATCCTCTTATGGTCGACATTAATGGTTTATTCTATATGGAGTCGGATGTATGATTTGGGCTATGAGTCGGTATGGTTAGATTATTGTGTTATGGAATTTGGTTTCATGTTGCAACTCACAAGTTGTTGTACAAACACTGCCATTTATGCTGTGACACAGACTCACTTCAGACAGCAGCTGAAAAATCTGCTGAAAGCTCCTCTTACTGCAATTCATCAACTCATCAGACCCTGAGAGGAAACTACAACTCCAAGACCCCTGAATCTTCCTATTGGACTTTAAAATATAAATAACAAACAGCCTCACAGAGACAGAGAGAGTGACATATAAAGAGAGAGAGAGGGCAGTGAGAGCAAAACTGGGAGTGATAGAGAGACGGAGGTTGACAGAGAGAGGGAAAGGTACAAATACATGGAGCGTGACACAGTTTGAAAGAGTTTCTAACAGATACAAGTAGTGAAACAGAGAGAGAGAGAGAGAGAAAGAAAAAGGACAGAGACAGATAGGGACTCTCAGAGCGAGAAAAACAGGGATAGAGATTGGGGGAAATGGGGAGGGAGATGGCAGGGAATGAGAAAGGGAGACAGAGGGAGACAGATGGCAGAATGTAATGAGAGAGGGAGACGAAGAGGGAAAGGGAGACAGAAAGGGAGGCAGAGAGAAACAGAGACAGAGACAGAGAGCGTCAGCGAATTTGAAACAGTGAGACTGAATGAGTACAATGTACACAGCAAGAGCAAAAGACAGAGCGAGGTAGAGAGAGAGAAAGACAGAGAAATAAGAAAAGGGCGACAGAGAAGGAGAGGGACAAGGAGAGTGAGACTGAGGGGGGAGGAGACACAGAGGAAGAGTGTAGAGAGCAGGTGAATGAGGGAGATGCAGAGAGACAGTAAGAGACACAGAGAAACAGGCAGATATATATATATATATATATACACACACACACAGAGATACAGAGAGAGGGATGCACAGAAAGACAGAAAGAGACAGACAGAGAGACATACTTAATGACTTTAACGATAACCATCAGGTGGAGTTATTGGAATATGAGCTCCCTGTTTGAGACAGTTAATGCTGTCCAATCCGGGAGCCCTGCAGACGTATATAAAATGGTGTGTCTCGGTTACCGGAAGTCAAGGTGTGTACACTCTGGGTGTGGATGTGATGGACTGGTGGTTTTATCACTACACTATTAATACAGAAACTCAGCTAAAGTTCTGTGCACCCGGGTTCGAATCCCGTCACAGCAGATGGTGGAATTTGAATAAATATATCTGTAATTCAGAATCAGCTGGTGACCATAAAACCAGTGTCGATTTTCGGAAAAACACATCTGGTTCACCAATGTCCCAGGGAAGGAAATCTGTCGTCCTTATGTGGTCAGGACTAAATGTGACTCAAAGTGGTTGACACTTAATTTCCCTCTGAACATGGGCAACTAGGGATGGGCAATAAATGCTGGCCGGCCAGTGACACCCAAGTCCCAAGAGTGAATAAAAATACTTTGTACTGGGAAATTTTAAACAAACGGTAAACTGTTTCTCACAGCTGGATAAATACCCAATCCCTCTGATTGAGGACTGAGCTTCAAAGCTGGCAGGAGGATTCTTGTTTCCAATTATGAAGTTATTCACGTGCACTCATACTGACAGCTCGATGAGGATTCCCAGCGATATTCAACACTTCATACTCAGAGGAAGTTTAACATTTATAAAGTGTCAAATGTAGGCTTACATTAACACTGCAATGAAGTTAATGTGAAAATCATCTCGTCGCCACACACTGGTGCCTGTCCGGGTAACACTGAGGGAGAATTGAGCTTGGCCAACGCACCTAACCAGCAACCTCTCTCAGACTGCGGGAGAAAACCGGAGAAACCAGATGAAACCCATGCAGATACGGTGAGAATGTGCAGACTCCGCACAGACATTGACCCAAGGCAGGAACTGAACCCAGGTCTCTGGCGCTATGAGGCAGCAGCGCTAACCACTGTGACACCTCGTCAATGGTGACAGTTCGGGGAAAGAAATTCCAGAAGTACCTGCATGGCGGTGCAGCCCATAACATCGGCCCATATCCAGCTGTGGGCTTTATTACTGTCCGCCTACCATTATCCAGGAGGCTGAGTCACTGACGCCAATGCCTTGAGTTGGTACGATTCACAAACACTTGTCGTACCCACAATGGAAGAGACGGTAATCATGAACTTTCTCAAAACGCTCCCAGTGGCTGCCAATAATATTCAGCGGTGGACGTAAGATTCCCCATTCCTGAATGAATTGAAGCAGCGAGTGCTGATGGGGGAATCCAAAAGGCCATTACAGCCTGAATTGCACCCATGTTGGAGTGGCAGAGAGCAGCTGACTGTGGAAGATGCCACACGCCTTTGGGGTTTAAGAGTGTCATCCTGAGCCAGGGTCACCATCCCATGGTGAACTTTACCATGGCCACCCAGGAGTGGCAAACTGAAGATCCTCCAAGTTGCCATGTCTGGTGGCCAGGTATGGGGACGGATATTTGCCCGTGGGTCAGTGTTGTCAATATCAACAAGAGCAGAACTATCACCAGTCGCTACTCTTCACACTTGGGAATGGCCAGGACGGCCATAGACGTGGCTGCACACGGAGAGTGCCGGTCCGTTCATGGGGTCTATGTTCCTGGGAATGGTAGATGCTGATTCAAAATGGATGGCCGTACACAGGGTGAGTTACTCAAACACAAGGACAAGAGTGGAGAAACTTCACACCTCTTTCTTGACACCCGGGATCCTGGAAATGTTAGTTTCTGAAAATGGACCACCCTTCATCAGCCAGGAATTTGTGCATTCGAAGAAGTTGAACAGAAATTAACACGTTAGGACAGTGTCATATTACCCATCATCCAACGGCCTGGCAGAAAGAGCGGCCCAAACAGTAAAAGCAGGTTCAAAGAAACCAGCCCACAGCCTCCTTGGTCACCAAACCATCCAGATTTCATCATAAATTACAGAACGACACCTCCCCCACCCACCCACCCATCACCCCACCTCCCCCCAACCACCCACCCACCCCACCCCCCCCCCCCCCACCTCCCCCCAACCCCCACCTCATTCCCTTCAACGACCGGAACAGCCCCAGCAGAGTTGGTCATGGGAAGATGACTCCGCCCAAGGTCGAGTCTGATCTTCCTGAGGGCGGGAGGCTGGCAAGGTATCAAGATACCCAGTGCCGATCCCACCAGCCGGGAGAGGCACCTAAAGGCAGGTGATAGGTTATTAGTAAAGAATCATGGCAATGGATCCGCGTGGTTATGAGGCACGGTCGAGTCTGGAACAGGGCCAGTTTCCTATCAAGTCCGCTTGGGAGATACCATCCTATGGGAATGCTTCAATCATCTACAAGCCATGGAGCCCCAAGCCGGGCAGGAACAATCAATTCCCAGCACAGCGGGAACTTTGGAAAGAATTCCAGGCTCTCCGGCTCCTGTTCTCCATCTCCGCCAGTGGGAACCTCGGAGTCTGAAATGGACACAGTGGGTTTAGCTTCTCGATCACATTGTCACCCGATAAAGGGAACTCGGGCCACACGCTCATGGTGGAAGAGGCGAGCTCCGGTCTGCTGAACCCCACTCACTTCCGAGGCTGAGCAGCAGGAACCGGACCCAGCATTGAAACTCCAAAAAAGGCTTCCAAGGTGGTCAGCCCTCGGCGGTTACTCAGACCTAGAGGGGGAGGGGGGGCAGTGACTTCAATCAGGTTCATGAGTTGGACACGGGCAAATATAAACTACCAAACTGAGGCCTGTGAAATGTGCCCACTCAGGGAGCTCCACAGAGTGCAAGCTGCAGAGAGTGAAGCACTGAGAGCTGGGGTAAGTGTGGGAGTTTAGGGAAGTGGGTGGAGAGGTATTCCTGTGTCTTGTGTCCCTTACTGCCCGGTCCCTTACGGCCAGGTCCAGTGCGGGTAGGTGTCCCCCAGACATTACTGTTCAGAAAGTGACGTGAGCCGATGTGTTTATTGAGACTTTCAGAAGGCTTTCGACAAGGTCTCACATCGCAGACTGCCATGTAAAGTAAAAGCACATGGGATTACAGGCAATGTTTTGAGACGGATAGAAAGCTGGTTCGCAGATAGAAAGCAAAGAGTTGGCAATAAATGGGCCTTTTTCTGATTAGCAGTCAGTGTCTAGTGGGGTGCTGCAGGAATCTGTGCACGGACCCCAACTGCTCACATTATATATTGCCCCTTAGAGTCCTGAGATGCGTAGGTTAGAGGGATTAGCGGGTAAATATGTGGGGGTAGGGCCTGGGTGGGACTGTGGTCGGTGCAGACTCGATGGGCCGAATGGCCTCCTTCTGCACTGTAGGGATTCTATGATTCTATTCTATTCTATGATTCTAATTATTCTGAAAATGGAACTAAATGTATCATCTCCAAATTTGCAGATGATAAAAGGTGGGTGAGGGTGAGCTATGAGAAACATGCAGACATGCTTCAGTGTGATTTGAACAGGCTCAATGTGTGGGCATGTGCAAAGCAGTTGCAGTAAAATGTGTAAATGTGAGGTTATCCAATTTAGCAGCAATAATAGGAAGACAGATTATTATTTGAATGGGTGTAAATTGAGAGAGGTGGATACTCAGCGAGACCTTGGTGTCCGTATGCATCAGTAAGTGAAAGTAAGCGCGCATGTACAACAGGCAGTAAAGAAGACAACTGTAATGCTGCCCTTCATAAGGATAAGATTGGAGTACAGGAAGAGAGATGTGTCACTGCAGCTGTACAGGGCATTGTTGAGGCCACACTTCGAGTATTGTGTGCAGTTTTGGTGTCCTTATCTGAGGAAGGATATCCTCGCTATAAAGGGAGTACAGCGAATGTTTACCAGGCTGATTCCTGGGATGGCAAGTCTGTGATATGAAGAGAGACTAAGTCGGTTCGGGCTTTATTCATTGCAGTTCATTAGAGTGAAACATATATTATTGGACCATGTTTAGACAGGGTAGATTCAGAAAGAATGTTCCTGATGCTCAGGGAGTTGAGGACGAGGGTTCATGGTTTGAGGATAAGCATCAACCTTTTAGAACAGAGGTGAGGAGAAATTTCTCCACTCTGATGATCTCTGGACTTCGCTACCACAGAAAGTCGCTGAGGCCAAAACCTTTCGTGATTTCAGGAAGAAATTATGTATCGCTCTTGGGGCTAAAGTGATCACGGGATATGGGAGCAAGGGATGGTCAGGATATTGAAGTTGATGATGATCCCTGATCAAACTGAATGTCGGAGCTGGCTCCAAGGGCCGAATGGCCTGCTCCTGCTGTTCCTATATTTCAATGTTTCTATGATTGTGAAACTGGGGTGAGTGTGACCCTGGCGTGGGCCTGAACCTCTGGAAGTGTTTGGACGTGTTGATTGAGCGATGTTGGTGTGGATATGAACCTCATGTTCTGAACCAGATGAGGCTGCGCACCTAATGATACCTTGCAGATAGGTATGGTGCAAACCCGGGGTGGATTTGAAACCAGGGAGATCGCTCCCCCCTCCTTCACACAAACAGCCTCAACCCCATTCCTCACCACCCCAACCTGCCCTCAAAACACCACCCCAAATCCCTGCACTCGGAACATATTCCAAATGCTCCTTGTGTCCACCTGTATCCCTCATTCCCCAGACCATAAGAGACCTTAAGACATAAGCAGAACTAGGCCACTCGGCCCATCGAGTCTGCTCTGCCATTCGATCATGGCTGATGTTTTTCTCATCCCCATTATCCTGTCTTTTCCCCATAACCCCTGATCCCCTTATTAACCAAGAACCTATCTATCTCTGTCTTAAAGACATTGAATGACGCGGCCTCCTCAGCCTTCTGCAGCAAAGAGTTCCACACCTTCACCACTCTCTGGCTGAAGAATTTCCTCCTCATCTCTGTTTTAAAAGATCGTCCCTTTAGTCTGAGCTCTTTGCCTACTCTCCTAACCTGTCCAAGTCCTTCTGCAGCCAACCCCCCTTCTCCCCCGCTTCCCTTCCTCAATACTCCCTGTCCATCTACATATCTTTGTATCATCTGCAAACTTAGCAACAGTGCCTTCATTTCGTTCTTCCAAACCATTAATGTATATTGTGAAAAGTTGTGGTCCCAGCACCGACCCGAGGCACACGACTGGTCACTGGCTGCCATCCTGAAAAAAGATCCCCCCTCATCTAAGATCCCCCCTCATCTAAGATCCCCCCTCATCTTTCTAAACTGGGGCCCAAAACTGTTCACAATACTCCAAATGAGGTCTGACCAGAGCCTTATATAGCCTCAGAAGTACATCCCTGCTCTTATATTCTAGCCCTCTCGACATGAATGCCAGCATTCCATTTGCCTTCCTAACTGCCGACTGAACCTGCACGTTAACCTTTAGAGAATCTTGAATGAAGAATCCCAAATTCCTTTCTGCATCTGATTTTCTAAGCATTTCCCCATTTTGAAAAACGTCTATGCCTCCATTCCTCCTTCCAAAGTGCATAACCTCACACTTTTCCTCATTGCATTCCATCTGCCACCTCTTTGCCCACTCTCCTAACCTGTCCAAGTCCTTCTGCAGCATTCCCCCCGCCCCCTCCCTCAATACTTCCTGTCCGTCTACATATCTTTGTATCAGCTGACGTCCCAGCACCAACCCCTAGTCACTGGCTGCCATCCTGAAAAAAGACCTCTTCATCCCCGCCCTCTGCCTTCTGCCAGTCAGCCAATCATCTATCCATGCCAGGATTTTACCCTCACCACCATTGGCACCTTACATATTTAACATTCTGCTATGTGGCATCTTGTTAAAGGCCTTCTGGAAACCTAAATAAATCAGGTTCTCCTTTATGTAACTTCCTTGTTGCTTCCTCAAAAAACTCTAACAGATTTGTCAGATATGACCTCCCCTTGACAAAGCCGTGCTCACTTAGTCCTACTTTATCATGCACTTCCAAGTACTCTGAGATCGCATCTTTAATAATGAACTCTAAAATCTTGCCAATGACCAAAGTCAGTCTAACCGGCCTATAATTTCCCGTCTGCTGCCTCCCTCCCTTCTTAAACAGTGGTGTTACATCAGCTACTTTCCAGTCCTCTGGTACCCTCCCTGTCTCCAGTGATTGCTGAAAGGTGACCACCAATGTCTCCACAATTTCCTCAGCTGTCTATTTTAGAACCCTGGGGTGTAGTCCATCCGGTCCAGGTGATTTATCCACCTTCAGACCTTTCAGTTTCCCCAGAACCTTCTCCTTAGTAATGGCCAGGACACTCAGCTGTGCCCCCGGACTCTCCTGGAGCTCTGGTATCCCACCGGTGTCTTCCACGGTGAAGACTGATGCAAAGTAACTATTCAGTTCCTCTGACATTTCTCAGTTTCTTATTATTCATTTTGCAGCTTCATTTTCCAGTGGTCCAATGGCTATTTTTGCCGCTTACCTTTTATATATTGGAAAAACTCTTCCGATCTTCCTTTATATTACTAGCTAGCTTACACTCATATTTCATTTTCTCATCTTATTGCTTTTTTAGTTGTCCTCTGCTTGCTCTTAAAGGCTTCCCAATCCTCTGCCTTCCCACGAATCCTTGCCACTTTGTAGGTTTTTTTATTTTGTGTTTCTGCTGTCCTTGGCTTCCCCGTCAGCCATGGATTCCTCGTCCTCCCTGTGGCACGTTTCCCCCTCCTTGGGATGAATTTCTGTTGTGCCTCCCAAATAACCCTCAAGAACTCCTGTCATTGCCGTTCCACTGTCTCCCCTGCTCGGCTCCCTTTCCAATCAACTCCGGCCAGATCCTCCCTCATGTCTTTGCAGTTACCTTTATTTAATTCTAATACCGTTACATCTGATTCCAGCTTCTCCCTCTCAGGGTAAATTCTATCATATTGTGGTCACTGCTCCCTCAGGGTTCCTTCACCTTAAGTTCCCTAATCAGGTCTGCCTCATCACACATCACCAAATCCAGAATTGCCTGTTCCCGAGTCGGCCCTGTCTCAAGCTGCTCCAAAAAACCTCTCTGAGACATTCCACAAATTCCTTTTAGAACATAGAAACATCGAAAAACTACAGCACAAACAGGCCCTTCGGCCCACAAGTTGCGCCGGTCATGTCCCTACCTACCGAGGCTTATATATAGATATACCTATAACCCTCAATCTTATTAAGTCCCATGTACTCATCCAGAAGTCTATTGAAAAACCCTATCGAGTTTGCCTCCACCACCAGAGACGGCAGCCGCTTCCTCTCAGCCACCACCCTCTGAGTGAAAAACGTACCCCTGACATCTCCTCCGTACCTATTCCCCAGCACCTTAAACCTGTGTCCTCTCGTAGCAACCATTTCAGCCCTGGGAAAAAGCCTCTGAGAGTCCACCCGGTCTATACCTCTCAACATCTTGTACACCACTATCAGGTCACCTCTCATCCTTCGTCTCTCCAAGTAGAAAAGACCGAGCTCCCTCAACTTATCCTCATAAAGGCATGCCACTCAATCCAGGCAACATCCTTGTAAATATTCTCTGCACCCTTTCAATAATTTCCACACCCCTCCTGTAATGAGGCGACCAGAACTGAGCATAGTACTCTAAGTGGGGTCTGACGAGGGTCTTATAAAGCTGCATCATTATCTCCCGACTCCTAAACTCAATCCCTCGTTTGATGAAGGCCAGCACACCATACGCCTTCTTAATCACCTGCGAGGCCGATTTAAGAGTCCTATGGACCCGGACCCCAAGGTCATTCTGATCCTCTACACTGCTAAGAGTCTTGCCCTTGATATTATACTCCTTCATCCCATTTGACCTGCCAAAATGGACCACAACACATTTATCCGGGTTGAAGTCCATCTGCCACTTCTCCGCCCAGTCCTGCATCCTGTCTATGTCACGCTGCAGCTTCTGACATCCCTCCAAACTATCCACAACACCACCAGCCTTCGTGTCATCGGCAAACTTACCAACCCATCCCTCCACTTCCTCATCCAGGTCATTTGTGAAAATGACAAACGGCAACGGTCCCAGAACAGATCCCTGGGGCACTCCACTGGTGACCGACCTCCATTCAGAAAAGACGCATCTACAACCACTCTCTGCCTCTTGCAGGCAAGCCAGTTCTGGATCCACACGGCAACAGCCCCTTGGATCCCATGCCCTCTCACTTTCTCGAGAAGTCTTGCATGGGGGGCCTTATCGAATGCCTTGCTGAAGTCCATGTAAACCACATCCACCGCTTTTCCTTTGTCAATGTGTTTAGTCACATTTTCAAAGAACTCCACCAGGCTCGTAAGGCACGATTTGCCTTTGACAAAGCCGTGCTGACTACGTCTGAGCAGACTAAACCTCTCTAAATGTTCATAGATCCTGTCCCTCAGGATCTTCTCCATCAACTTACCAACCACGGAGGTTCGACTCATCAGTTGGTAATTTCCTGGGCTATCCCTATTCACTTTCTTGAATATAGGAACCACATCTGCAATCCTCCAGAACCTCTCCCGTCTCCATCGACGACGCAAAGATCATCGCCAAAGGCTCTGCAAACTCTTCCCTCGCCTCCCAGATAAACCTGGGGTACATCCCATCCGGTCCCGGCGACTTATCTATCTTGATGCTATTCAAAATTTCCAACACACCCTCTTAATGTCCACAAACTCATTTTTTTCAGTCCTCCACAATCCTGTAGTACAACCACCCAGGTCTTTTTCCACTGTGAATACCGAAGTAAAGTATTCATTCAGCACCTCTACTATTTCTTCCGCTTCCGTACAGACTTTCTCATCTTGGCATTTTATAGGTCCTATTCCTTCACATCTCATCCTTTTACTCTTCACATATTTATAGAACGCCTTAGGGTTCTCTTTAACCTTACCTGCCATAGCCTTCCCGTGACCCCTTCCGGCTCTCCTAATTTCCTTCTCAAGTCCCTTCCTACATGCCGTATACTCATGTAGATCCCTATCACTGCCTAGCTCTCTGAACCTTTTGTACGCTTTCCTTTTCTTTTTGACTAGGTTGAGCGCAGCTTTCGTGCAGCACGGTTCCCGTAACCTACCAAAACCTCCCTGTCTCATCGGAACATTGTCATGTAGAACGCTAGACAAACATTCCTTGAAAATCTGCCACCTTACTTCGGTACTATTCCTCGATAATACCTCCTTCCAATTTACGCCTCTAATCTCCTGCCTGATGGCTTCATATTTCCCCTTACTCCAGATAAACACTTTCCCACCTTGCCTGATCCTATCTCTTTCCAATGCTAGCGTAAAGGAGATAGAGTTATGATCACTATCCCCAAGATGCTCCCCCACTGAGAGATCCGACACCTGTCCAGGCTCATTAGCCAGCACCAGATCGAGTACAGCCTCTCCTCTTGTGGGCTTATCCACATGCTGTGTCAGGAAACCCTCCTGAACACACCTCACAAACTCCTACCCAACCAAACCCCTTACCCTAGGGATATTCCAATCGCTGTTTGAGAAATTAAAGTCTCCCATCACGACAACCCCGTTATTACTACATCTCTCCAGGATCTGTTTCCCTATCTGCTCCTCAACATCCCTGTTACTATTGGGCGGCCTGTAGAAAACACCCAGCAAAGTTATCGACCCCTTCCCACTCCGGAATTCCACCCACAGAGACTCCGTAGACAATCCCTCCATGGCTTCCACCTTCTCTACAGCTGTGACACTATCCCTGATCAGCAGTGCCACTCCTCCCCCCTCCCCCCCACCTCTCTGTCCTTTCTGAAACATCTGAAACCCGGCACCTGAATTATCCAGTCCTGTCCCTGTCCCCAAGTCGCCGCAATGGCCACCACATCACACTTCCAAGCATCGATCCACACTCTAAGCTCATCCACTTTATCCACGACACTCCTTTTCTTGGGATCCACTACCTACCTGATTTTCCCAGTCCACCTGCATATTGAAGTCCCCCATGGTGATTGCAATGTTGCCTTTTCTATTCCTGATGTATTTTCTGCCCCTCATTCTCTCACTATCCTCATCCCTACCCTCAGACTGTACTTTACCCTTTACCTCCGCCAATCAGACACGATGTTTACATTTGAAGGCCAGTTTCCGATGTTCAAAGTCTGTCTATTTTTCCTTCTCCCTTTCTCTTGCCTCCTTTTATTTATTTTGCCTGTAATTCAGATCGTTTTAATTATTTTGCTTGCTGTTCCTCCCTTTCCTTTTCCTTTCCCTGTAATTCAAAGGGTTTTAATTATTTTTTATATTCAGTCAGTTTCATTTGTAACTGAATTCTCGCCATTTCCAACGATTCTGACTGTGCTTCTGACAATTCCAAGTGTTGTGTTATCTCCACAATTATCTCTCCTTTCTGTACTCTGTCAGGCAATGTCAACTGCAATGTGTTTCCAATTTCAAAAGCTTTGCTTTAGTCACTATCTGTCAGGTAACTTGCGTGACTTCCTCCACCCACAGAAACTTCTGAGCCTCTGAAAGAGACATTAATCCAAACCACACTCCCTATTTAAACTGGAATACAACACCTGAAAAGGAAAAACAAATCTGCTCACCGCTCACTGTCTTTGAGTTCACTAATCCCAAATCAATCCAGAAATACAGGTTTCAATCCCGGAGCCCCCAGTGGTTCTCAGTCAGGTTGGATACTCCCAGGTGTTCCATGAAGCTCGAGTGACCTGTAACTCTTTACCTTGAATCTGGCTAGAAGGAGCATGGGAGGTTTCACTTCAGGTGTGAGTGAACAGACCCACGAAGAACTCTTATTCAATACAAAGTTTAATTAAGAATATTGTTGACATTTATAGTAAGACAATTAGCAAGAACTTTTAACAATTACAAACAAGAAACACAACAACCACGATAATGTACAACTCTGAAGGAAATATCTCTGGTATGTTCCAACCAAAGCCAACATCCAATCCACAAAACCCTCCAAATCACCACAATACAGCAGAGGTGAATGCCGAATTATTACACGTGTCCAGCCTCCTGGGCTGAATGCTCAAAATCCCTTGAGAAACTCAGCAGAGGTTACAGTCGAGTCTGTTCCACAAAACACAGCCTTTTCAAAAGAGAAGGACAGGGAGAGGGAGAGAGATTGCTTCTGAGCTTGCTGCTAAACTGCTTCCCAAAACAAAACTAAAAGACCAAAAGAAAACCACCACCTGACTGCCACATCTTAGATCCACCTCCATGGAAGCTGCATGATTTAAACAAAATTGCTGAAAGGTCCACTCACATGACAACATTAACACTCACGCTCTCAACTCAGCACTCCCCATTACCCCAACACTCTCCCTCTCACATCAACACTATCCTGTAACTTCAACACACTCCCTCACCTCAACACACTCCCGCTCACCTCAATACTCCCCTTCCCCTCTCTACACAATCTCTATCACACAGACATTACACCCTTCCTCCTCAACAGTATCCGTCTCGCTTCTAAATTCTCCCCCTCACACCCGAATTCACCGCCTGCGATCCACACCTCCCTTATCTCAAGACCCACCCGTTCTGATCTCAGCGACCACTCCTATCTAAACACTCCCCGTTCTCCTTAATACTCCCCCTCACACATCAACACAGCCCTCTCACATGAACATCCCTCCCCTCAGCTCGACATGCCCCATTACCTTAACACTATTGTGTGCAGTTCTGGTCACCTCACTACAAGAAGGATGTGGGGACACTGGAAAGAGTGCAAAGGAGATTTACCAGGATGCTGCCTGGTTTGGAGGGTAGGTCTTATGAGGAAAGGTTGAGGGAACTTGGGCTTTTCTCTTTGGAGTGGAGGAGGTTGAGAGGAGACTTGATAGAGGTTTATAAGATGATGAGGGGGAAATATAGAGTGAACGTTCAAAGACTATTTCCTCGGGGGAATGGAGCGGTAACTAGGGGGCATAAATATAGGGTTCATGGTGGGAGATATAGGAAGGATGTCCGAGTTAGGTTCTTTACTCAGAGAGTGGTTGGGGTGTGGAATGGACTGCCTGCAGTGATAGTGGATTCAGAAACTTTAGGAACATTTAAGAAGCTATTGGATAGGCACATGGAGTACTTCGGGATGATAGGGAGGAAATAGCTTGATCTGGGTTTCAGACAAAGCTCGGCACAACATCGTGGGCCGAAGGGCCTGTTCTGTGCTGTACTGTTCTATGTTCGATGCCGTGCCTCAATGGAACAATGTCCCTCTCATGACAAAACTCCCCTTCTCACCTCAACACTCTCACCCCTCAAAAACACTTCCCCTCAACCCAGCACTCTCCACCACCTCAACACGTCCCCACCCACCAACACACATCCCCGCAGCTCAACACATCCCCTCTCATCGCAACAGGCAAATTCTCACCTCAACACTCAACTTCTCACATCTATATCCTCCCATTGAGGTCAACATCATTCCCTCTCACCAGAACACCCCCTCTCAGCTCAACACTCCCCCACTCAACACAACTCTCCCCCTCCCACCTTAACATATTCCCCCCTCACATCAATCCTCCCACTCACCTCGACATCACCCCACGCATCACAACACTACCCATCTCATCTCTATACTCCCCACTTAGCTTCACACTCTCAACTCAACATCCCAAAGAGATAAATCTCCCGTCCCACACCGCATGGGAGTCGGAGCAGACGGGCACAGACCGTGTGAAGATCCCATTACCTCTGGTGGGATGATCCGATTTAGGGGTGAGCGCGGGGGACAAATCCCACCCTCTGTCTCACCACAACATTCTCCTCCCATCACGTCAGCTCTCCCTTCTCATCTCAGCACATTGCCTCACCGAGGCTCCCGCCATCTCACATCAACTTTCCTCCCTCTCACCTCAACAACCCCCCCCTCATCTCAATACACCCCCTCATGTCATCACTCTCCCTCTCACTTCCACACGCCCCTTTCACCTCAACAATCTCTCTCTCTCACATCAACAATTTCTTCTCATCTTAACATTCCCCCGTCTGGTCACCGGTCTCGCTCTCAAATCCACACTCCCCCCTCGAACTCAACAATCTCCATCTCACCTCAACACTGTCTGTCTCTGACCCACTCTCCTCCTTCACACCTCAACAATCTCCATCTCACCTCAACACTGTCTGTCTCTGACCCACTCTCCTCCTTCACACCTCAACAATCTCCATCTTACCTCAACACGCCCAGAATCACCTCAACACTGTCTGTCTCTGACCAACTCTCCTCCTTCACACCTCAACAATCTCCATCTCACCTCAACACTGTCTGTCTCTGACCCACTCTCCTCCTTCACACCTCAACAATCTCCATCTCACCTCAACACTGTTTGTCTCTGACCCACTCTCCGCCTTCACACCTCAACAATCTCACCTCTACATAGAACATAGAACATTACAGCACAGAACAGGCCCTTCGGCCCACGATGTTGTGCCGACCTTCATCTGAAACCAAGATCAAGCTATCCCACTCCCTACCATCCTGGTGTGCTCCATGTGCCTATCCAATAACCGCTTAAATGTTCCTAAAGTGTCTGACTCCACTATCACTGCAGCCAGTCCATTCCACACCCCAACCACTCTCTGCGTGAAGAACCTACCTCTGATATCCTTCCTATATCTCCCACCATGAACCCTATAGTTATGCCATCTCAACTGTCTCCTCACATCTCAACACTGACCAACTCCTCAACATTTTCCAACCTCACCCCATCACTCACACTCCACTCAAGATGTCCCCCTCCTCATGATGCTCCCCCTCTCACATCAACATTCCCTCTCCAACCTCAACATACTCCCAGGCCTTAACAACCCCCGTTCGAGGTCACTCACTCTACCCTGCACTCTCCCCATCTCTCTTAGAAAACTTATAAACCCAACAGTACAGAAAGAGGCCATTCGGCCCATCGAGTCTGCACCGACCACAATCCCACCCAGGCCCTACCCTCTTATCCCGACATATTTACCCACTAATCCCTCTAAGCAATGCATCCCAGGACACGAAGGGGCAATTTGAGCATGACCAATCAACCTAACCCGCACATCTTTGGACTGTGGGAGGAAACCGGAGCACCCGGAGGGAACCCACACAGATACGAGGAGAATGTGCAAACTCCACACAGGCAATGACCCGAGCCGGGAATCGAACCCGGGTCCCTGGAGCTGTGAAGCAGCAGTGCTAACCACTGTGCTACCGTGCCGCCCAATCTCCTCAACAATCCTCTCCTCTCCTCAACCTCAGCAATCTGCTCGCAATCTCTCTCCCACTCGCGCACCCGCACTCCACCCCCCTCTCGCACCCTCTCTCCCACCCCTCGCACCCGCACTCCACCCCCCTCTCGCACCCTCTCTCCCACCCCTCGCACGTGCACTCCACACCCTCTCGCACCCTCTCTCCCACCCCTCGCACCCGCACTCCACCCCCCCTCGCACCCTCTCTCCCCCCCTCTCGCACCCGCGCACCACCCGCCCCTTGCACCCTCTCTCCCACCCATCGCACCCTCTCTCCCACCCCCCCTCGCACCCGCACTCCACCCCCCCTTGCACCCGCACTCCACTCCCCCTCGCACCCGCACTCCACCCCCCTCGCACCCGCACTCCAAACCCCCCTCGCACCCGCACTCCACCCCCCCGACTTGCCACCCCCGACTTGCCCCTCCCGACTTGCCCCCCCGTTGAGTTTGCCCCCCCCTTGCTTCCCCTCTCCATCTGTTCCCCCAACGCCTTTCCCCGCCCCTCCAACAGACCCAAAACCCGCTGCTGAATCCCCCCCTCCCCTTATTGTCAATGCCCTATAGATTCCTCTCTCAGCTCATTCCCCACCTAACCCCGTTCCTGAACCCACTCCCAATCCTTTTAAACACCCCGCCCTCAGTCTCTCACCCCCAAATTCCCCTCTCCCCCCCCCAGCTTTCCCCCCCCCGCCTCCAGCAGCCCCCCCCCCCCGCCTCCAGCTTCCCCCCCCCGCCTCCAGCTTCCCCCCCCCGCCTCCAGCTTCCCCCACCCCCGCCTCCAGCTTCCCCCTCCCCCGCCTCCAGCTTCCCCCCCCCCGCCTCGAGCTTCCCCCCCCGCCTCCAGCTCCCCCCCGCCTCCAGCTCCCCCCCCGCCTCCAGCTTCCCCCGCCCCCGCCTCCAGCTCCCCCCCCCGCCTCCAGGTTCCCCCCCCCGCCTCCAGCTTCCCCCCCCCCCCGCCTCCAGATCCCCCCCCCCCCGCCTCCAGCTTCCCCCCCGCCTCCAGCTCCCCCCCGCCTCCAGCACCCCCCCCCCCCGCCTCCAGCTTCCCCCGCCCCCGCCTTCAGCTCCCCCCCCGCCTCCAGCTCCCCCCCCCCGCCTCCAGCTTCCCCCCCCCGCTTCCAGCTTCCCCCCCCCCGCCTCCAGCTTCCCCTCCCCGCCTCCAGCTCCCCCCCCCGCCTCCAGCTCCCCCCCCGCCTCCAGCTCCCCCCCCGCCTCCAGCTTCCCCCCCGCCTCCAGCTCCCGGCCCCCCGCCTCCAGCTCCCCCCCCGCCTCCAGCATCCCCCCCCCGCCTCCAGCTTCCCCCCCCGCCTCCAGCTCCCCCCCCCGCCTCCAGCTCCCCCCCCCCGCCTCCAGCTCCCCCCCCCGCCTCCAGCTCCCCCCCCCGCCTCCAGCTCCCACCCCCCCACGCCTCCAGCTCCCCCCCCGCCTCCAGCTCCCCCCCCGCCTCCAGCTCCCCCCCCGCCTCCAGCTCCCCCCCCCCGCCTCCAGCTCCCCCCGCCTCCAGCTTCCACCCCCCGCCTCCAGCTTCCCCCCCCCCCGCCTCCAGCTTCCCCCCCCCGCCTCCAGCTTCCCCCCCCCTGCCTCCAGCTCCCCCCCCCGCCTCCAGCTTCCACCCCCCGCCTCCAGCTCCCCCCCCCCGCCTTCAGCTGCCCCCCCCGCCTCCAGCTCCCCCCCCCCGCCTCCAGCTCCCCCCCCGCCTCCAGCTCCCCCCCCCCGCCTCCAGCTCCCCCCCCCCGCCTCCAGCTCCCACCCCCCCACGCCTCCAGCTCCCCCCCCGCCTCCAGCTCCCCCCCCCGCCTCCAGCTCCCCCCCCCGCCTCCAGCTCCCCCCCCCCGCCTCCAGCTTCCCCCCCGCCTCCAGCTCCCCCCCCCGTCTCCAGCTTCCCCCCCCTGCCTCCAGCTTCCCCCCCCCGCCTCCAGCTTCCCCCCCCCGCCTCCAGCTCCCGCCCCCCGCCTCCAGCTCCCCCCCGCCTCCAGCTTCCGCCCCCCCCGCCTCCAGCTCCCGCCCCCCCTGCCTCCAGCTTCCCCCCCCGCCTCCAGCTTCCCCCCCCCGCCTCCAGCTTCCCCCCCCCGCCTCCAGCTTCCCCCCCAGCCTCCAGCTTCCCCCCCCCGCCTCCAGCTCCCCCCCCGCCTCCAGCTCCCCCCCCCGCCTCCAGCTCCTCCCCCCGCCTCCAGCTCCCCCCCCCGCCTCCAGCTTCCCCCCCCCCTGCCTCCAGCTTCCCCCCCCCCGCCTCCAGCTTCCCCCCCCCGCCTCCAGCTCCCCCCCCCCGCCTCCAGCTCCTCCCCCGCCTCCAGCTTCCGCCCCCCCTGCCTCCAGCTTCCCCCCCCGCCTCCAGCTTCCCCCCCCCGCCTCCAGCTTCCCCCCCCCGCCTCCAGCTTCCCCCCCAGCCTCCAGCTTCCGCCCCCCCTGCCTCCAGCCCCCCCCCCCCGCCTCCAGCTCCTCCCCCGCCTCCAGCTTCCGCCCCCCCTGCCTCCAGCTTCCCCCCCCGCCTCCAGCTTCCCCCCCCCGCCTCCAGCTTCCCCCCCCGCCTCCAGCTTCCCCCCCAGCCTCCAGCTTCCCCCCCCCCCGCCTCCAGCTCCCCCCCCCGCCTCCAGCTCCCCCCCCCCGCCTCTAGCTCCCCCCCGCCTCCAGCTCCCCCCCCCGCCTCCAGCTCCCCCCCCCGCCTCCAGCTCCCCCCCCCTGCCTCCAGCTTCCCCCCCCCGCCTCCAGCTTCCCCCCCCCGCCTCCAGCTTCCTCCCCCCGCCTCCAGCTCCCCCCCCCCGCCTCCAGCTTCCCCCCCCTCGCCTCCAGCTTCCCCCCCCGCCTCCAGCTTCCCCCCCCCCCGCCTCCAGCTTCCCCCCCCCGCCTCCAGCTTCCCCCCCTGCCTCCAGCTTCCCCCCCCCTGCCTCCAGCTTCCCCCCCCCAAACCCACTCTCAATCCCTCCACTTAAACCCCTCTAACCCCTGCTGCCAAAGCTCCCTGCCCCTCCCCCCGATCCTCTCTGCCCCTCCCCCCGATCCTCTCTGCCCCTCCCCCCGATCCTCTCTGCCCCTCCCCCCGATCCTCTCTGCCCCTCCCCCCGATCCTCTCTGCCCCTCCCCCCGATCCTCTCTGCCCCTCCCCCCGATCCTCTCTGCCCCTCCCCCCGATCCTCTCTGCCCCTCCCCCCGATCCTCTCTGCCCCTCCCCCCGATCCTCTCTGCCCCTCCCCCCGATCCTCTCTGCCCCTCCCCCCGATCCTCTCTGCCCCTCCCCCCGATCCTCTCTGCCCCTCCCCCCGATCCTCTCTGCCCCTCCCCCCGATCCTCTCTGCCTCTCCCCCCGATCCTCTCTGCCCCTCCCCCCTCCCTGCCCCTCCCCCCGATCCTCTCTGCCCCTCCCCCCGATCCTTGCTGCCCAATTCCCATTGCTAACACCATCCTTTGCTTTAAAGCCCAGATTCCATCATGCTGAGGCCACCTCAAGCTGGTCGACAGAGATAAACTGGAAGAAAACATTGATAATGTCACTGAAGAATCAAGCAGTACTTTGGGCAATTACGTTGATAAGTGTGAAACAACATTGTAATTTTACAAAAAGACTGGCAATGGATCAAGAAACAAATACAATTCACCAAACGATTGCCCAAATCATTCAACAAAGAGGGGAAACCAGGCAAGTGATTGCAGCAACAAACGGAACCAACTGGTGAGAGGAATTTTGGAATTGGGGTGCGAAAGTACAAATACATCAATGGATAAGAATTACTTTGCATGTTGCAATTATTGTTGTAGTTTCGACGCTAAAGTAACAAATGCATACTTTGATCATTTGAATTCCGGAGAGATGAAATGGAAAATAAGTTAGAAACGTAATTGTACATCAGAAAGCCCGAACTACTGATCAATATACTTCGAATTTAACATGACATGGATTTGAGTATCTGCTTAAACAGGGTGTGGACGGAGAAAGAACGGCTACGACAATGACTTAACAAGAATAATGGCAACAGTGACTGTAAAAAGGGTATTCTCGCTGGGAGAGAAGCATGCTGGGATTTTTATTCAACATGTAGATTAAAACCAGGTTTCGGTCGGAAAGAGACTGTGGTCTGGGAGCTGTGTTCTGAAATTCCTGTATTGGCCCAGATAAGGGAAGTTGTTTCCATTAACAGAAACACTGCGTCTCTGATTTATATAGCTGCTATGTATGGGACATATAAAATGAACGAAGCATAAAGGCGTCTTTCAAAAGTAATTTCAGTGGATGTTCGAGCCATGTGATCGGTTTCTGGTTACACAATTGGCTGGATGACAGATAATCTTCCAGAGGCGAGTGAAGAATTGTGGATAAAAAGCCATGTGAGTCCTTTGTTTGGCAGCGATAACTCAAAGAGACCGACCATCGCAAGTAGACTTGTACCCTGAAGGAAGCGTCAGAGAAGGGGGACATAGAGAGTGATAAATTGGCGTCTCTATTAGATTGCACTGTGATATGTTACAGAGCAGGAATCCAGGAGAACTGGAGTAATTGTTGGATTACACAGGGATATGTTACAGAGCAGTAATCCAGGGGAACTGGGTTAATTGTTAGATTACACAGTGAAATGTTACAGAGCAGGAATCCAGGAGAACTGGATTAATTGTTAGATTACACAGTGATATGTAACAGAGCAGAAATCCAGGGGAACTGGATTAATTGTTAGATTACACAGTGATATGTTACAGAGCAGGAATCCAGGGGAACTGGATTAATTGTTAGATTACACAGTGATATGTTACAGAGCAGAAATCCAGGGGAACTGGATTAATTGTTAGATTACACAGTGATATGTTACAGAGCAGGAATCCAGGGGAACTGGATTAATTGTTAGATAACACAGTGATATGTTACAGAGCAGGAATCCAGGGGAACTGGATTAATTGTTAGATTACACAGTGATACGTTACAGAGCAGGAATCCAGGGGAACTGGATTAATTGTTAAATTACACAGTGATATGTTACAGAGCAGGAATCCAGGGGAACTGGATTAATTGTTAGATTACACAGTAGTATGTTACAGAGCAGGAATCCAGGGGAACTGGATTAATTGTGGGGTTACACAGTGATATGTTACAGAGCAGGAATCCAGCGGAGCTAGATTAATTGTTAGATGACACAGTGATATGTTACAGAGCAGGAATCCAGGGGAACTGGATTAATTTTTAGATTACACAGTGATATGTTACAGAGCAGTAATCCAGGGGAACTGGATTAATTGTTAGATTACACAGTGATATGTTACAGAGCAGTAATTGAGGGGAACTGGATCAATTGTTAGATTACACAGTGATATGTTACAGATCAGAAATCCAGGGGAACTGGATTAATTGTTGGATTACACAGTGATATGTTACAGAGCAGGAATCCAGGGGAACTGGGTTAATTCTTAGATTACACAGTGATATGTTACAGAGCAGGAATCCAGGGGAACTGGATTAATTGTTAGATTACACAGTGATATGTTACAGAGCAGGAATCCAGGGGAACTGGATTAATTGTTAGATTACACAGTGATATGTTACAGAGCAGTAATCCAGGGGAAAAGGATTAATTGTTAGATTACACAGTGATATGTTACAGAGCAGAAATTCAGGTGAACTGGATTTATTGTTGGATTACACAGTGATATGTTACAGGGCAGGAATCCAGGGGAACTGGATTAATTGTTAGATTACACAGTGATATGTTAAAGAGCAGAAATCCAGGGGAACTGGATTTATTGTTGGATTACACAGTGATATGTTACAGAGCAGAAATCCAGGGGAACTGGATTAATTGTTAGATTACACAGTGATATATTACAGAGCAGGAATCCAGGGGAACTGGATTAATTGTTAGATTACACAGTAGTATGTTACAGAGCCGGAATCCAGGGGAACTTGATTAATTGTTGGATTACACGGTGATATGTTACAGAGCAGGAATCCAGGGGAACTGGATTAATTGTTGGATTTCACAGTGATATGTTACCGGGCAGGAATCCAGGGGAACTGGATTAATTGTTAGATTACACAGTGATATGTTACAGAGCAGGAATCCAGGGGAGCTGGATTAATTGTTAGATTACACAGTGATATGTTACAGAGCAGGAATCCAGGGGAACTGGATTAATTGATAGATTACAAAGTGATATGTTACAGAGCAGGAATCCAGGGGAACTGGATTAATTGTTAAATGACACAGTGATATGTTACGGAGCAGAAATCCAGGGGAACTGGATTAATTGTTAGATTACACAGTGATATGTTACAGAGCAGAAATCCAGGGGAACGGGATTAATTGTTAGATTACACAGTGATATGTTACAGAGCAGGAATCCAGGGGGACTGGATTAATTGTTAGATTACACAGTGATATGTAACAGAGCAGGAATCCAGGGGAAAAAGATTAATTGTTAGATTACACAGTGACATGTTACAGAGCAGGAATCCAGGGGGACTGGATTAATTGTTAGATTACACAGTGACATGTTACAGAGCAGGAATCCAGGGGGACTGGATTAATTGTTAGATTACACAGTGATATGTTACAGAGCAGAAATCCAGGGGAACTGGATTAATTGTTAGATTACACAGTGATATGTTACAGAGCAGAAATCCCGGGGAACTGGATTAATTGTTAGATTACACAGTGATATGTTACAGAGCAGGAATCCAGGGGAACTGGATTAATTGTTAGATTACACAGTGATATGTTACAGAGCAGGAATCCAGGGGAACTGGATTAATTGTTAGATTACAAAGTAGTGTGTTGCAGAGCAGGAATCCAGGGGAACTGGATTAATTGTTGGATTACACAGTGATATGTTACAGAGCAGAAATCCAGGGGAACGGGATTAATTGTTAGATTACACAGTGATATGTTACAGAGCAGGAATCCAGGGGGACTGGATTAATTGTTAAATTACACAGTGATATGTTACAGAGCAGAAATCCAGGGGAACTGGATTAATTGTTAGATTACACAGTGATATGTTACAGAGCAGAAATCCAGGGGAACGGGATTAATTGTTAGATTACACAGTGATATGTTACAGAGCAGGAATCCAGGGGGACTGGATTAATTGTTAGATTACACAGTGATATGTAACAGAGCAGGAATCCAGGGGAACTGGATTAATTGTTAGATTACACAGTGACATGTTACAGAGCAGGAATCCAGGGGGACTGGATTAATTGTTAGATTACACAGTGACATGTTACAGAGCAGGAATCCAGGGGGACTGGATTAATTGTTAGATTACACAGTGATATGTTACAGAGCAGAAATCCAGGGGAACTGGATTAATTGTTACATTACACAGTGATATGTTACAGAGCAGAAATCCCGGGGAACTGGATTAATTGTTAGATTACACAGTGATATGTTACAGAGCAGGAATCCAGGGGAACTGGATTAATTGTTAGATTACACAGTGATATGTTACAGAGCAGGAATCCAGGGGAACTGGATTAATTGTTAGATTACAAAGTAGTGTGTTGCAGAGCAGGAATCCAGGGGAACTGGATTAATTGTTAGATTACACAGTGATATGTTACAGAGCAGAAATCCAGTGGAACTGGATTAATTGTTGAATTTCACAGTGATATGTTACAGAGCAGGAATCCAGGGGAACTGGATTAATTGTTGGATCACACAGTGATATGTTACAGAGCAGGAATCCAGGGGAGCTGGATTAATTGTTAGATTACACAGTAATATGTTACAGAGCAGGAATCCAGGGGAACTGGATTAATTGTTAGATTACACAGTGATATGTTACAGAGCAGTAATCCAGGGGAACTGGATTAATTGTTAGAGTACACAACAATGTGTTACAGAGCAGTAATCCAGGGGAACTGGATTAATTGTTAGATTACTCAGTGATATGTTACAGAGCAGAAATCCAGGGGAACTGGATTACTTGTTGCATTACACAGTGATATGTTACAGAGCAGGAATCCAGGGGAACTGGATTAATTGTAGATTACACAGTGATATGTTACAGAGCAGGAATCCACGGGAACTGGAGTAATTGTTAGATTACACAGTAGTATGTTACAGAGCCGGAATCCAGGGGAACTTGATTAATTGTTGGATGACACGGTGATATGTTACAGAGCAGAAATCCAGGGGAACTGGATTAATTGTTGGATTTCACAGTGATATGTTACCGGGCAGGAATCCAGGGGAACTGCATTAATTGTTGGGTTACACAGTGATTTGTTACAGAGCAGGAATCCAGGGGAGCTGGATTAATTGTTAGATTACACAGTGATCTTTTACAGAGCAGGAATCCAGGGGAACTGGATTAATTTTTAGATTACAAAGTGATATGTTACAGAGCAGGAATCCAGGGGAACTGGATTAATTGTTAGATTACACAGTGATATGTTACAGAGCAGTAATCCAGTGGAAATTGATTAATTGTTAGATTACACAGTGATATGTTACAGAGCAGAAATCCAGGGGAACTGGATTAATTGTTAGATTACACAGTGAAAAGTTACAGAGCAGGAATCCAGGGGAACTGGATTAATTGTTAGATTACACAGTGATATGTTACAGAGCAGGAATCCAGGGGAACTGGATTAATTGTTAGATTACACAGTGATCTGTTACAGAGCAGTAATCCAGGGGAACTGGATTAATTGTTAGATTACACAGTGATATGTTACAGAGCAGAAATCCAGGGGAACTGGATTTATTGTTGGATTACACAGTGATATGTTACAGAGCAGAAATCCAGGGGAACTGGATTAATTGTTGGATTACACAGTGATATGTTACAGAGCAGGAATCCAGGGGAACTGGATTAATTGTAGATTACACAGTGATATGTTACAGAGCAGGAATCCACGGGAACTGGAGTAATTGTTAGATTACACAGTAGTATGTTACAGAGCCGGAATCCAGGGGAACTTGATTAATTGTTGGATGACACGGTGATATGTTACAGAGCAGAAATCCAGGGGAACTGGATTAATTGTTGGATTTCACAGTGATATGTTACCGGTCAGGAATCCAGGGGAACTGCATTAATTGTTGGGTTACACAGTGATTTGTTACAGAGCAGGAATCCAGGGGAGCTGGATTAATTGTTAGATTACACAGTGATATGTTACAGAGCAGGAATCCAGGGGAACTGGATTAATTGTTAGATTACAAAGTGATATGTTACAGAGCAGGAATCCAGGGGAACTGGATTAATTGTTAGATTACACAGTGATATGTTACAGAGCAGTAATCCAGTGGAAATTGATTAATTGTTAGATTACACAGTGATATGTTACAGAGCAGAAATCCAGGGGAACTGGATTAATTGTTGGATTACACAGTGATATGTTACAGAGCAGGAATCCAGGGGAACTGGATTAATTGTTAGATTACACAGTGAAAAGTTACAGAGCAGGAATTCAGGGGAACTGGATTAATTGTTAGATTACACAGTGATATGTTACAGAGCAGGAATCCAGGGGAACTGGATTAATTGTTAGATTACACAGTGATCTGTTACAGAGCAGTAATCCAGGGGAACTGGATTAATTGTTAGATTACACAGTGATATGTTACAGAGCAGAAATCCAGGGGAACTGAATTTATTGTTGGATTACACCGTGATATGTTACAGGGCAGGAATCCAGGGGAACTGGATTAATTGTTAGATTACACAGTGATATGTTACAGCGCAGGAATCCAGGGGAACTGGATTAATTGTTAGATTACACAGTGATATGTTACAGAGCAGCAATCCAGGGGAACTGGATTAATTGTTAGATTACACAGTGATATGTTACAGAGCAGCAATCCAGGGGAACTGGATTAATTGTTAGATTACACAGTGATATGTTACAGAGCAGAAATCGAGGGGAACAGGATTTATTGTTGGATTACACAGTGATATGTTACAGAGCAGAAATCCAGGGGAACTGGATTTATTGTTGGATTACACAGTGATATGTCACTGAGCAGGGATCCAGGGGAACAGGATTAATTGTTAGCTTACACAGTGATATGTTACAGAGCAGAAATCCAGGGGAACTGGATTAATTATTAGATTACACAATGATATGTTACAGAGCAGGAATCCAGGGGAACTGGATTAATTGTTGGATTACACAGTGATATGTTACAGCGCAGGAATCCAGGCGAACTGCATCAATTGTTAGATTTCACAGTGATATGTTTCAGAGCAGGAATCCAGGGGAAATGGATTAATTGTTGGATTACACAGTGATATGTTACAGAGCAGGAATGCAGGGAACTGGATTAATTGTTAGATTACACAGTGATATGTTACAGAGCTGGAATCCAGGGGAACTGGATTAATTGTTAGATTACACAGTGATATGTTACAGAGCAGGAATCCAGGAGAACTGGATTAATTGTTAGATTACACAGTGATATCTTACTGAGCAGTACTCCATGGGAACTGGATTAATTGTTAGATTACACAGTGATATGTTACAGAGCAGAAATCCAGGGGAACTGGATTTATTGTTGGATTACACAGTGATATGTTACAGGGCAGGAATCCGGGGGATCTGGATTAATTGTTAGATTTCACAGTGATATGCTACAGCGCTGGAATCCAGGGGAACTGGATTAATTGTTAGATTACACAGTGATATGTTACAGAGCAGGAATCCAGGGGAACTGGATTAATTGTTAGATTACACAGTGATATGTTACAGAGCAGTAATCCAGGGGAACTGGATTAATTGTTAGATTACACAGTGATATGTTACAGAGCAGAAATCCAGGGGAACTGGATTAATTGTTAGATTACACAGTGATATGTTACAGAGCAGAAATCCAGGGGAAATTGATTTACTGTTGGATTACACAGTGATATGTTACAGAGCAGGAATCCAGGGGAACTGGATTAATTGTTAGATTACACAGTGATACGTTACAGCGCAGGAATCCAGGGGAACTGGATTAATTGTTAGATTACACAGTGATATGTTACAGAGCTGGAATCCAGGGGAACTGGATTAATTGTTGGATTACACAGTGATATGTCACAGAGCAGGAATCCAGGGGAACTGGGTTAATTGTTGGATTACACACTGATATGTTACAGAGCAGTAATCCAGGGGAACTGGATTTATTGTTGGATTACACAGTGATATGTTACAGAGCAGAAATCCAGGGGAACTGGATTAATTGTTAGATTACACAGTGATATATTACAGAGCAGGAATCCAGGGGAACATGATTAATTGTTGGATTACACGGTGATATGTTCCAGAGCAGAAATCCAGGGGAACTGGATTAATTGTTGGATTTCACAGTGATATGTTACCGGGCAGGAATCCAGGGGAGCTGGATTAATTGTTAGATTACACAGTGATATGTTACAGAGCAGGAATCCAGGGGAACTGGATTAATTGTTAGATTACAAAGTGATAAGGTACAGAGCAGGAATCCAGGGGAACTGGATTAATTGTTAGATTACACAGTGATATGTTACGGAGCAGAAATCCAGGGGAACTGGATTAATTGTTAGATTACACAGTGATATGTTACAGAGCAGAAATCCAGGGGAACGGGATTAATTGTGAGATTACACTGTGATATGTTACAGAGCAGGAATCCAGGGGAACTGGATTAATTGTTAGATTACACAGTGATATGTAACAGAGCAGAAATCCAGGGGAACTGGATTAATTGTTAGATTACACAGTGATATGTTGCAGAGCAGGAATCCAGGGGAACTGGATTAATTGTTAGATTACACAGTGATATGTTACAGAGCAGAAATCCAGGGGAACTGGATTAATTGTTAGATTACACAGTGATATGTTACAGAGCAGAAATCCCGGGGAACTGGATTAATTGTTAGATTACACAGTGATATGTTACAGAGCAGTTACATTAGCTGTTTTCCAATCAGCTGGCACCTCCCCAGAGTAAGAAGTGTAAGAAATGTAACAACACCAGGTTAAAGTCCAACTGGTTTATTTGGGAGCAAAAGCCACACAAGCTTTCGGATCCAAAAGCTTGTGTGGCCTTTGCTACCAAATAAACCTGTTGGACTTTAACCTGGTGTTGTTAAACTTCTTACTGTGTTTACCCCGGTCCAACGCCGGCATCTCCACATCATGACCTCCCCAGAGTCCTGTGAATTTTGATAAATTACAACTGATGAATTTGCTATTACTTCTGCCGTTTCTTTTAGTACCCTGGGATGCATTCCATCCGGACCAGGGGACTTGTCTACCTTTAGTTCCATTAGCCAACCCGGCACTACCTCTTTAGTAATAGTGATCGTTTAAAGGTCCTCACCCCAGACAGTCCCGGGTAAGGGCAGAAGTTGTTTTTTGTAGTTTAGTTAGGGCATCATGATCGGCATAGGTTTGGAGGGCCGAAGGGCCTGTTCCTGTGCTGTACTTTGCCTTGTTCTTTGTTGATTATTGATTACCTTGGATGACACCCTCAGGATATAGTCTCCTTTACTGACAACTTTGCTTCCATTATCATCAAAATGGTCTCACGAATTGGCCCTGAGGAAGGGTCACACAGACGTGAAACATTGGCTCTATTCTCTCTCCACAGATACTGTCAGACCTGCTGAGATCTCCCAGCATTTTCTGTTTCTGTATTCATTTATTGACTCCATTTGCTTTCATTCCCACGCAGCGTTCTCCTGTTCAGTTGACATGTAAATGTTGAAATGTTCAGCAAACTGCTGGTTAATTCCGGGAAATATTAAGGCAAGTCCCCGAAAAATACATCATTCCTCAATCCATCTCGTGCCAGCTCCCCCATCCTTTACATCTCTCCTATACATTGCAACAACCCTTTCTTCATCCTCGCCAAGACTATCGTCACCTTGGCTCATTCCTCTGCCAGGTCACAAGCTCCGCATGAAGCCAAGAGCCGGAGAACCAGATGGGAGCAGCACACTTGTTTATAAAGCGAGAATTCACAATACAGGAGACGCTGAGGTTGAGAATTTACCATAATGTGGACGTTCCAGAGCATCATCCTTCTGTTTGGACTGCTGGATACAGTCATGGGGGAGTAGGGAATTCGAGGGCCGAAGGGCCTGTTCCGGTGCTGTACTTTCCTTTGTTCTGTGTATGTATGGGTGGCATGGTGGCAGAGTGGTTAGCACTGCTGCCTCACAGTGCCAGAGACCCGCGTTTGATCCCCGGTTTGGGTCACTGCCTGTGCGCAGTCTGCACGTTCTCCCCATGTCTGCATGGGTTTCCTCCGTGTGCTCCGGTTTCCTCCCACAGACCAGAAGACATGCTGTTTAGTTGCATTGACCATGCTAAATCCTCCCTCAGTGTACGCGAACAGGCGCCGGAGTGTGGCAACTAGGGGATTTTCCCAGTAACTTCATTGCACTGTTAATGTGAGCCTACTTGTTACATGAATAAATAAGCTTTAGAAACTTGATCAGCGCTATGTGAAAAGCAGAGAATGCCTGTCTTACACCATTGTATCAGTAACATTCTCAAAGGGGCCACACAGCGCCAGGGGTCCTGGTTCAAATCCGACCTCTGTGTGGAGTCCGCACATTCTCCCCGTGTCTGCATGTGTTTCCTCCAGGTGCTCCACTTTCCTCCCACAGTCCAAAGATGTGCAGGTTGGGTGCATTGGCCGTGCTAAAAATTGCCCGTTATTTTCAGGGAGACTATCAGGGTGGATGCGTGGGGTTACGGAAATAGGGCCTGGGTGGGGTTGTGGTCAGTACAGACTCATTATAAATTGTATCACAGAAACCCAACAGTGCAAAAGAGGCCATTCGGCCCATCGAGTCTGCACCAACAACAATCCCACCCAGGCCCTATCCCCATAACCCCACATAATTACCCCACCAACACCTCGAACCGACACACTCCGGGACACGAAGGGAAAATTTAGCCTATGATTCACCCCACTGACAGCCTGAATAAATTGCAATTATATTGTATCTTTAATGTAACGAAACAGACCGGAATGAAAAACATGAAACTTATTTCTGATCTGAATTTCTCATCACAATGAAACACTATTTTCATTGAAAATTGGGGATGAAGTGGAAATGATCGAGAGCTTCAGGTTTCTAGGTGTCCAGATCACCAACAACCTGCCCTGATCCCCCCACACCGATGCAAAAGTTCAGAAAACCCACCGGTGCCTCTACTTTCTCAGGAGGCGAAGGAAATTTGGCATGTCAGCTCCGACTCTCACCAACTTTTACAGATGCACCATAGAAAGCATTCTTTCTGGTTGGATCACAGCTTGGTCTGGCGTCTGCTCTGCCCAAGGCTGCAAGAAACTATAAAGGGTTGTGAACGAAGCCTAGTCCATCAATCAAACCAGCCTCCCATCCATTGACTCTGTCCACACTTCCCGCTGCCTCGGGAAAAGCAGCCGGCATAATCATGGACCCCACACACCCCGGACATTCTCTCTTCCACCTTCTTCTGTCGGGAAAAAGATACAAAAGTCTGGGGTCACATACCGACCGACTCAAGAACAGCTTCTTCCCTGCTGCCGTCAGACTTTTGAATGAACCTACCTTATATTCAGGTAGCCGCATACAACACATAATATATATATTATATAATACTTTATTATTATGTTAAGTTGATCCTTCTCTACACGCTAGCCATGACTGTAACACTACATTCTGCACTCTCTCCTTTCCTTCTCTATGAATGGTATGCTTTGTCCGTGTAGCGCGCAAGAAACAATGTTTTTCACTGTATACTAACACATGTGACAATAATAATTCAAATCAAATCCAATCATTGCTCCTTCTCAGCGCCAGCATTGCAGTGTGTTGTTTGTTTTCTCAACTGTAATTGATTACTCTAATAGGTTGCTCTGCCGAGTCTCAGGAGTGTTTCTGCTGTTTATTAAAGAGAAGACCTTCAGTGTGAGACCTCAGTAAATGGCCATGGTTTCTGCCATAGGCAGACACCATCGCTTCTCTCAGAAAACACACTGATCCACGATCGGTCAAGCTGGAGCCAGTTACTATCCTATTCTCGCTGCCATTGGAGTTCCTGGTAGGTGATTGTAACCGATTAAAATATATTTATTCGTGTCACAAGCGGGCTTACATTAACACTACAATGAAGTTACTGTGAAAATCCCGTAGTCACCACACTCCGGTTCCTGTTCGTGTACACTGAGGGAAAATTTAGCATGGCCAATGCACCTAACCAGCACGTTTTTCAGACTGTGGGAGGAAACCAGAGGAAACCCACGCAGACATGGAGAGAACATGCAGACTCCACACAGGCAGTGACACAAGCCGGGAACCGAACTCGGGTCCCTCGCTCTGTGAGGCAGCAGTGCTAAGCACTCCGTCACTGCTACACCCTAAATAGATTGGACATAACGTCTGCTATGAGGAAGCTTCCTCCCACCACCTCCTAACTTTGGAGAGAGTGAAGTTGCTTCCCCGCAGCAGAATACCTGGGCTGATGGAACGGCAGTGGTTCCCTCCTGACCAGAGGGACGGCTCACGGGACCACAGACCCGACCAGCGTCTATAGCTGCTGAGGTGTGATGAGGGGTTGCCAGCGATTCGTCTTTGCTGGAATATTATTGTTCAACTTTGTCAATCGTGGTATAAATTACAAAAACGTAGAGGTCATGATGGAGTTGTATAGAGCGTTGGTTTGGGCACAGCTGGAGTACTCTGTGCAGTTCTGGTCGACACATTATAGGAAGGATGTGATTGCAATGGAGGTGGTGCAGAGGAGATTCATCAAGATGCTGCCTGGGACGGAACATTTAAGGAATGAAGAGAGGTTGGATAGGTTTGGTTTGTTTTCTCTGGAGCAGAGAAGACTGAGGGGTGACCTGATCGAGGTGTACAAGATTATGAAGGACATGTACAGGGTGGAGACGGAGCAGCTGTTCCCCTGAGCTGAAGGGTCAGTTACGAGGAGGCAAAATTTAAAAATGAGATGTGGGGGATTTAGGTGGTATATTATGGACAGTCTTATTAAAATTCCAGTTGGTGAGAATAGTCTTAAAAGCACTTTCATAGATAGAACATAGAACAGTACAGCACAGAACAGGCCCTTCGGCCCACAATGTTGTGCCGAGCTTTATCTGAAACCAAGATCATAGAATCATAGAATCCCTGCAGTGCAGAAGGAGGTTATTTGGCCCATCGAGTCCGCACTGACCACATTCCCACCCACGCCCAATCCCCATAACCCCACATATTTACCCTGCTACCCCCTGCTAATTTCTTGTCAATTATCTCTTACAGATGTTGATCGATCAAATTCCAGAAATAATACTCAAGGCAAAACTGCTATCACAATATTCAAGGCAAACCACATGAATTCTGACACTCTTCCACTGCACTGTGGAAATCCAAAATATTCAGAAACAGGGGTGTATTTTGAAACATAAATCTTTCTTGGTTTCTGGAAGGACACTTCAAGTTTTACAACTTCACTCAGCAGAGTGCGAGTCACAGAATATCTCGTCACACAGCCGATGGAGAGTCACAGAGCAATACAGCATGGAAACAGGCCCTTCGGCCCAAACAGTCCATGCTGACCATGGTGCCCTCCCAGTTGGTCCCAATTGCCCGCTTTCGGTCCATATCCCTCTAATCCTTTCCCTCTATCCAAATGCTTTTAAAATGTTGCTATTGAACTTGCCTCAACCACTTTATCTGGCAGCTCATTCCATACACACACCACCCTCTGCGTGAAGAAGTTGCCCCTCAGGTCCGTTTGAAATCTTTCCCCTCTCACCTCTATATATAATCATACAATTCAGCTCAGTGACTTTCCTTACATATCCTCCTTCCCTCCCATCCCCCATTTCATTGTCTCTCGCACCTCTTTGAACTCCACTGTTCCAAGATATTAAGATCGTCCAGTTTCGATCAGGAATGGCTGCCTCCCACTTCGGGTAAAACAAAATGTACTAAGGTCCCCTCATTACTGATGGAACCTTTCCAAGTGATAAGAACCTTTTTATCTATGATTCTATGAAAATCCCGCAGAGTATCTGGAGTATTGTGTCCAGTTTTGGTCTCTTTATTTGAGGAAGGATGTTGCTGCATTGGAGGCAGTTCAGAGGAGGTTCACCAGATTGATTCTGGGGGTGAGAGGATTGACGTATGAGGAGAGATTAATCACTTTGGGCTTGTACTCACTGGAGTTCAGAGGGATGAGAGGGGATCTGATGGAGATATATAAAATTTTAAAAGGGATTGATAAAGTAAATGTTGACCAAATGTTTCCTCTTATGGGGCAATCTCGAACAAGAGGTCACAGGTATAGGTTGAGAGGCGATAGATTTAAAACTGAGATGAGGAGGAACTACTTCTCGCAGAGGGTGGTCAGCTTGTGGAACTCGCTGCCCCATCGCGCGGGGGAGTCTGAATCATTGAATGGTTTCAGGAAGGAGATGGATATATTTCTAATAAAAAAGGGATTAGGGGGATATGGGGGACAGGTGGGGAGGGGGATTTGAGACCAGGGAGAGATCAGCCATGATCTGATTGAATGACGGATCAGGCTCGAAGGGCTGAATTTGTCGACTTCTGCTCTTAATTCCTGTTCCTATGTTATCGAGTCATTGAGGTTTACAGCATGGAAACAGGCCCTTCGGCCCAACCTGTCCGTGCCGCCCAGTTTTTACCTTTAAGCTCGTCCCAATTGCCCGCATTTGGCCCATGTCTCTCTGTACCCATCGTACCCATGGATTTGACTAAACGCTTTTTAAAATACAAAATTGTACCCCCCTCTCCTGCTGCCTCTGGCAGCTTGTTCCAGACACTCACCACACTCTATGTGAAAGAATTCCCCCTCTGGACCCTTCTGAATCTTTATTTTGAGGGTTCTGTATTCTGCATCTGTTTTCACAGTGGAACACGTCATTTCCATAGCAGGAATAGAGGATAACCAATGGACTTACTCATAAGAGCAAGGAGCTCTCAATATCTGGAGTGGAAGTATAAGTATACGTCGAGGGATTTAAACCATATAACATCGCCAAAACTTAATGCCGACTTTAGTGCACTGAAATAGATAACTGCTGATATAGTAAATGTGCTGTTTTTATTACTGTCACAAGTAGGCTAACATTAACACTGCAATGTAGTTACTGTGAAAATCCCCTAGTCCCCACACTCCAGTGCCTGTTTGGGTACACAGAGGGAGAATTTAACATGGCCAATGCACCTAACCAGCACAGCTTTCAGACTGTGGGAGACAACTTGGGCACCCGGAGAAAACCCATGCACACACGGAGAGAACATGCAGACTCCGCACAGACAGTGATCCACGCCAGGAATCGAACCCGGGTCCCTGGCACTGTGAGGCAGCAGTGCCAACAACTGTACCACCGTGCTGCCCATTTCAGTTCACCACTCAAAGAACAAAGAACAGTACAGCACAGGAACAGGCCCTTCGGCCCTCCAAGCCTGCGCCTATCATATTGCCTGCCTAAACTAAAACCGTATGCACTTACAGAATCCGTATCCTTCCATTCCCATTCTATTCATGTATTCATCGAGATGCCCCTTAAATGCCGCTATCGTACCTGCTCCCACCACCTCCTCGGGCAGCGCGTTCCAGCCATTCACCACCCTCTGTGTAAAAAACTTGCCTCACAGATCTCCTCTGATCTTTTCCCCACGCTCCTTAAACCTATGGCCCCGAGTACTTGACTTTTCTACCCTAGGAAAGAGCCTCTGACTATCCACTCTGTCTATGCCACTCTTGGACATGGTGTGGAGACAATATTTACAAATCACTGCAGCCTGTAGGGAGATTGAACTCACATCATTGGTAGTATACTGAATCACACCCTTGTCATGTAGGCAAGTGAGTTCACCGCCCTACACGATGGGGCCAGTTGATGTCATAGATTTGGATTACAACAATCCCATAGCATGAAGCACAAAGAGTCGAGGTGTCCGATTGTGGCTCAGGTTGTCAGCCTGGATTGGATAGATAATTCGTCAGCAGGCACGGAACAGTGAGTCGGGATACTGAAGCACATTCAGGCTGGTTGGCTGTAACTTATGAAACATTGCAAAAATTTGTATTGGGGATGTAGCTGTTTATGTTTTTTTTTATTATTTGTTCGTGGGACATGGGCGTCGCTGGCTGGGCCAACATTTATTGCCCATCCGTACTTGCTCGAGGGCAGTTGAGAGTCCACCACATTGCTGCGGCTCTGGAGTCACATGTGAGCCAGACCGGGTCCGCACGGCAGATTTCCTTCCCTGAAGGACATTAGTGAACCAGATGGGCTTTTCCGACAGTCGACAATGGTTTCATGGTCATCAGTAGATTCTTAATTCCAGATATTTTTTATTGCATTCCAATTCCATCGTCTGTCGTGGCGGGATTCGAACCCGGGTCCCTGGAACATTAGCTGAGTTTCTGGATTAATTGTCTGGCGATAATACCACTAGGCCAATATATGTCAACAAAATAACTGAAGATGCTGGGAGTAAGCTACCAGATTTCCAATATGATTCTAAACTAATTGTGAATTAAAGCTATGAGGAGGATTCAAAGGGTCGCAGAGGATCATCAGGGACGCAGAGATGGCCATAGACACAAGCTTTAGGAATACAGTTACTCCGAGGATTGAAAACAGATGGGTGACGGTGAGAGGGGCTGGGAGGAAGCAGTCCGTGCAGGGATCCCCGGTGGTCGTTCCCCTTAGCAACAAGTATTCCGCTTTGGATACGGTTGAGGGGGATGACATACCAGTGGGGAACCGCAGTGAGAGGATCTCCAGCACTGTGTCCGTCTCTGTGGCTCGGGAGGGAAAGGGGGAGAGCGGGAGGGCGATAGTTATTGGGGACTCGTTAGTTAGAGGGATAGATAGGAGGTTCTGTGGCAGCAAAAGAGACTCACGGATGGTATGTTGCCTACCGGATGCCAAGGTCCGTGATGTCTCAGACCGTGTTTTCCAGATTCTGAAGGGGGAGGGGAAACAGTCACAAGTCGTGGTGCACATTGGTACCAATGACATAGGTAAGAGAAGGGACGGGGATTTAAAGCAGGAATTTCTGGAGCTGGGCTGGAAGCTGAGAGCCAAGACGAAACATGTGGTCATCTCTGGTACGTTGCGGGTACCACGTGATAGCGAGTTGAGGAACAGGGAGAGAGTGCAGTTAAATATGTGGTTGCAGGGATGGTGTAGGAGGGAGGGTTTCAGATACGTGGATAATTGGAACACGTTCTGGGGAAAGTGGGACCTGTACAAACAGGACGGGGTGCACCTGAACCAGAGGGGCACCAATATCCTCGGAGGGAAATTTGTTACGGCTCTTCAGGGGGGTTTAAACTAATTTGTCAGGGGAGTGGGAAAGGGAGTTGTAGTCCAGAAGTCAGTGAGGGTGGTGAGGTATTGGGGAAGGTATCAGGGTCAAGGGTGGGTACTGGTAGACAGGAAGGTGGGTTGAAGTGTGTCTACTTCAATGCAAGGAGCATCCGGAACAAGGTAGATGAACTTGGGGCGTGGATTGGTACTTGGGACTACGATGTTGTGGCCATTACGGAGACGTGGGTAGAACAAGGACAGGAATGGTTGTTGGACGTTCCGGGGTATAGATGTTTCACTAAGTGTAGGGAAGCTGGTAAAAGAGGTGGAGGAGTGGCATTGTTAATCAAGGATAGTTTAACGGCTGCGGAAAGGCACTTCGTGGGGGATCTGCACACTGAGGTAATATGGGCTGAAGTTAGAAATAGGAAAGGAGCGGTCACGTTGCTAGGAGTTTACTATAGGCCCCCAAATAGTAATGGAGATGTGGAGGAAGAAATTGCTAAGCAGATTATGGATATGTGTGGGGGTCACAGGGTAGTTGTCATGGGGGGACTTTAACTTTCCAAATATTGATTGGAACCTTTGTAGGTCAAATAGTTTGGATGGGGCAGTTTTTGTGCAGTGTGTGCGGGAGGGTTTCCTGACACAATATGTGGATAGGCCGACTAGAGGTGAGGCCACATTGGATTTGGTACTGGGAAATGAACCGGGCCAAGTGTTAGATTTGGTTGTGGGAGAGCAATTTGGAGATAGTGACCACAATTCGGTGTCTTTTGTTATTGCAATGGAGAGGGATAGGGCCGTGCGGCAGGGCAAGGTTTACAATTGGGGGAGGGGTAATTATGATGCGATTAGGCAAGAATTAGGGGGCATAAGTTGGGAGCAGAAACTGTCAGAGAAAGGAACTAATGAAAAGTGGAATTTTTTCAAGGAACAAATACTGGATGTCCTTGATAGGTATGTTCCTGTCAGGCAGGGAGGAAATGGCCGAGTGAGGGAACCATGGTTCACAAAAGAGGTGGAATGTCTTGTGAAAAGGAAGAGGGAAGCTTATGTAGGGATGAGGAAACAAGGTTCAGATGGCTTGATTGAGGGTTACAAGTTAGCAAGGAATGAGCTGAAAAAGGGGCTTAGGAGAGCTAGGAGGGGACATGAGAAGTCCTTGGCGGGTCGGATCAAGGAAAACCCCAAGGCTTTTTACTCTTATGTGAGGAATAAAAGAATGACCAGGGTGAGGTTAGGGCCGGTCAAGGACAGTAGTGGGAACTTGTGTATGGAGTCAGTAGAGATAGGCGAGGTGATGAATGAATACTTTTCTTCAGTGTTCACCAAGGAGAGGGGCCATGTTTTTCAGGAAGAGAAGGTGTTACAGGCTAATAGGCTGGAGGAAATAGATGTTCGGTGGGAGGATGTCTTGGCAGTTTTGAATAAACTGAAGGTCGATAAGTCCCCTGGGCCTGATGAAATGTATCCTAGGATTCTTTGGGAGGCAAGGGATGAGATTGCAGAGCCTTTGGCGTTGATCTTTGGGTCCTCGCTGTCCACGGGGATGGTGCCAGACGACTGGAGAATGGCGAATGTTGTTCCTCTGTTTAAGAAAGGGAATAGAAATGACCCTGGTAATTATAGACCGGTTAGTCTTACTTCGGTGGTTGGTAAATTGATGGAAAGGGTCCTTAGGGATGGGATTTACGACCATTTAGAAAGATGCGGATTAATCCGAGATAGTCAGCACGGATTTGTGAAGGGCAAGTCGTGCCTCAGAAATTTGATAGAATTTTTTGAGGAGGTAACTAAGTGTGTTGATGAAGGTAGGGCAGTTGATGTCATATACATGGATTTTAGTAAGGCGTTTGATACGGTCCCCCATGGTCGGCTTATGATGAAAGTGAGGAGGTGTGGGATAGAGGGAAAGTTGGCCGATTGGATCGGTAACTGGCTGTCTGACCGAAGACAGAGGGTGGTGGTCGATGGAAAATTTTCGGATTGGAGGCAGGTTGCTAGCGGTGTGCCGCAGGGATCAGTGCTTGGTCCTCTGCTCTTTGTGATTTTTATTAATGACTTAGAGGAGGGGGCTGAAGGGTGGATCAGTAGATTTGCTGATGACACCAAGATTGGTGGAGTAGTGGATGAGGTGGAGGGCTGTTGTAGGCTGCAAAGAGACATAGATAGGATGCAAAGCTGGGCTGAAAAATGGCAAATGGAGTTTAACCCTGATAAATGTGAGGTGATTCATTTTGGTAGGACAAATTTAAATGTGGATTACAGGGTCAAAGGTAGGGTTCTGAAGACTGTGGAGTAACAGAGAGATCTTGGGGTCCATATCCACAGATCTCTAAAGGTTGCCAGTCAAGTGGATAGAGCTGTGAAGAAGGCCTATAGTGTGTTAGCTTTTATTAACAGGGGGTTGGAGTTTAAGAGCCGTGGGGTTATGCTGCAACTGTACAGGACCTTGGTGAGACCACATTTGGAATATTGTGTGCAGTTCTGGTCACCTCACTATAGGAAGGATGTGGAAGCGCTGGAAGGAGTGCAGAGGAGATTTACCAGGATGCTGCCTGGTTTGGAGGGTAGGTCATATGAGGAAAGGTTGAGGGAGCTAGGGCTGTTCTCTCTGGAGCGGAGGAGGCTGAGGGGAGACTTAATAGAGGTGTATAAAATGATGAAGGGGATAGATAGAGTGAACGTTCAAAGATTATTTCCTCGGGTTGATGGAGCTATTACAAGGGGGCATAACTATAGGGTTCGTGGTGGAAGATACAGGACGGATATCAGAGGTAGGTTCTTTACGCAGAGAGTGGTTGGGGTGTGGAATGGACTGCCTGCAGTGATAGTGGAGTCAGACACTTTAGAAACATTTAAGCCTTTATTGGATAGGCACATGGAGCACACCAGGATGATAGGGAGTGTGATAGCTTGATCTTGGTTTCAGATAAAGCTCGGCACAACATCGTGGGCCGAAGGGCCTGTTCTGTGCTGTACTGTTCTATGTTCTATGGTCTGCACAGAGATAGAGACAAAATAACAGAATGGGGAACATGTTGGCAGATGGAGGAATAAATTAAATTATTTAATTTTGTGATGATTTGTTTTGATTTGATTTGATTCTTGTCACATGTATTAGTATACAGTGAACTGTATTATTTCTTGCACGCTATACAGACAATGCATATTGCACAGTGGTGAGCAGCACAATGGCATGGTGGTTAGCACTGCTGCATCACAGCTCCAGAGAACTGGGGTTGATTCCCGGCTTGGGCCACTTTCTGTGTGGAGTTTTCACATTCTCCCTGTGTCTGCGTGGGTTTCCTCCTGGTCTGGTTTCCTCCCAAAATCCAAAGGTGTGCGGGTTAGGTGCATTGGCAATGATAAATTGCCCCTTAGTGTCCTGGGATATGTAGGTTAGAGGGATTAGCAGGGTAAATATTTGGGACGATGGGGATAGGACCCGGGTGGGATTGTTGTCAATGCAGACTCGATGGGCCGAATGGCCTCTTTCTTCACTGTAGGGTTTCTATGATTCCAGGGAAAGGAGAGGGTGCTGAATGTTACAGTCATATCTAGGATGGAGAGAAAGGTCAACTTAATGCGGGGTAGGTCCATTCAAAAGTCTGATGGCAGCAAGGAAGAGGCTGTTCTTGAGTTGGTTGGTCCGTGACCTCAGACGGAGGTCACCTGATCGAAGAAGGTGGGAGGGAGAATGCCCGGCGTGTGTGGGGTCCTTGATTATGCCGGCTGCTTTTCCGAGGCAGCGGGAAGTGTAGACAGATTCAATGGATGGGAGGTGTGGATAGAGTTGCGCAAAGAGACATATTTAGAATGTACATCTCTGTGAATGGAAAAGTACTGAAGGACGACAATCGATATGTCGATATATTATCCTGTGAATAGGGAGTCACTGAAATTCTGTATCTCGAGTGTAGATGTTTCCCTGTCGGTGGAGAGGCTGTTAGGGTGCAGGGCACTAATCAAGAAAGGTTGTCTTTGATAAAAATGTTAGTTTAAAAGTTTATTCATTAGTGTCACAAGTAGGCTTACATTAACATTGCAATGAAATTACTGTGACATCTTAGCGTTCAACTGAACTCAACCGTGCAACCTGCTTTGAGCTCAGCTCAAGTCATGCCATGGAATGTGAAGCTGTATAAACTCGATCCGCTTGAAGCCAATGCAAAAACGGAACTGAACCACTGGATTCCATTCAACCCAAAATAATGCAACATTTAACAAGGCAAAACCATCATGTGGCCACCGGGATTTACTGGATGGTTTCAGAATGAGAAATGAGAAGGGAGCCTGACGGACAAAGCATCGTCATGAGTAACTCGCGTGCTATGTTTTTTTTAGCTCCCATGTTTCACAGAATGGCGATGTTTAAAATGAGAAGGAATGTCTTTTTTTATTCCGCACGATATTATAAATAAGAGATTTTTCGGCCAGTTAAAACAGCAATGTCATGATGCTAATTTGCTGTCAGCTCAATGATGTGGTGCACAGTGTAATGTTTCAGGAATGAATCTTCTGTTTTCTGTTGAGGAACTAGTATACCTTACAATGAGGCTGCTTGAAATATTCAAATCCTGAAATAAAATGCAGTTTCCACGACAGTTTGGCTAATTGTTCTTCAAAGACTTTTACAAAAAGAAGTTTCAACAAATGCCGGAGGTCGAATGTCTCCTTAAGATTTTAAAAATGTTGACAGTTTACAATCGCACTCTGGTCTTCATTTCTCAGAAGGTGATGCTGCTCTCGTTGCTTCATGTGATATTCAGCTGCAATGAAGCTCGCAGGAAGTGAGTTGATGTCCTCTACAATGATATCTCCGGTGTTACTGCTTATGCCACGACTGGATTGATGTTACATCAAGTGCTGGAGCAGATTCTAAGCGGAAACAGCAACCACGCCCCGAAAGACCATCCAGGAAAGAACGTGTTTGTCTGGGGAGGAAAACAGAAATAATGTTTCAAATTCACTTCTGTGTTAAACATCAAATCACAGAATCCCTGGAGTGCAGGAGGAGGCTATTCGGCCCATCAAGTCTGCACCGACCACAATCCCACCCAGGCCCTATTCCCATAACCCCACATATCCCTGCTAATTCCCCTGACACTAGGGTCAATTTAGCATGGCCAATCAACCTAACCCACACATCTTTGGAATGTGGGAGGAAACCGGAGCACCCGGAGGAAACCCACGCAGATACAGGGAGAATGTGCCAACTCCACACAGTCAGTGACGCAAGACCAGAATTGAACCCGGGTCCCTGGTGCTGTGAAGCAGCAGTGCTAACCACTGTGCCACCGTGCCGCCCCAGAGAGTCCACATCATTTCCCGAAGGTAGGGGACTCCAAAAGTCGAGGACATAGCTTTCAGGTGAGAGGGGAGAGATGCAAAAAGGCCCAGAGGGACAATTGTTTCACACAGAGGGCAGTGAATGTCTGGCAGAAGCTGCCAGAGGCAGTAGCAGAGGCGGATACAATTTTGTCTTTTAAGAAGCATTCAGACAGTTACGTGGGTAAGATGGGTATAGAGGGATATGGGCCAAATGCAGGCAATTGGGAGTAGCTGAGTGGTTAAAAAAAGGTGGCATGGACCAGTTGGGCTGAAGGGCCTGTTTCCATGCTGTAAACCTCTCTGACTCTATGACATGGGGGCAACAGTCAGACTCCGCACAGACAGTAACCCAAGCCGGAAAGCGAACCCTGGTCTCTGACGCTGTGAGGGAGCAGCACTAACCACTGTGTCACCTAGTCTCAGACTATCTGATCTTATTATTGTTGGGTAAACAAATATATAGAGAGAGAATGAATGATATGAATGAAAAGAGTTTCCACAGCTGGAATCGTGGTCTGTGTGGATGAGCAATCCAAATTAAGATGATTTGCAGAGATACAATTTAAAATTCACTTTGTTGTATGACTGCATCATATAACCACGATTTTGCAAATTATGGGTCTGTGTGAATTATGGAAAAAGCTATTCGATTTCCCATTCATCTGATTTTCTTGTCGAATTACCTTTCTTTTTACTTCGTTACCTTTTAGATCAATACTAAATCTCAGATCCTGGCAACAAGAAGGTCATTTATTCTTGTTTTCTTTTGAATATTAATGTCTCAAACGGATCAGTAGCGACCGTTTGGTAAATACGACAACTGCAAATGACTTGCTGGGAATGAAAGGGCTTCACAAAATTGATGTGAGCTTAATTTTCAGCTTATCTGGATTTGATTTGATTTATTATTGTCACATTTATTAATATATAATGAAAAGTATTGTTTCTTGCGCGCTATACAGACAAAACATAGGGAAGGAAAGGAGAGCGTGCAGAATGTAGTGTCACAGTCATAGCTCGTGTGCAGAGAAAGATCAACTAAATGCGAGGTAAGTCAATTCAAAAGTCTGACGGCAGCAGAGAAGAAGCTGTTCTTTAGTCGATTGGTCCGTGACATCAGATTTTTGTACCTTTTTCCCGAAGAAAGAAGGTAGAAGAGAGAATGTCCAGAGTACGTGGGGTCCTTAATAATGCTGGATGCGTTGCCGAGACGGCGGGAAGTATAGACAGAGTCAATGGATGCGAGGCTGCTTTGCGTGATGGATTGGGCTACATTCAAAACCTTTTGTAGTTCCTTACAGTCTTGGGCAGAGCAGGAGACATACCAAGCTGTGACCCAAGCAGAAAGAATGCATCTGTAAAAGTTATTGTGATTCGTTGCTGACATGCCAAATTTCCTCAGTCTTCTGTGAAAGTAAGAGGCGTTGGTGGGCTTTCTGAACTATAGTGTCGGCATGTGGGGATCAGGACAGGTTGTTGGTGTTCTGGACAACGACAAAATCGCCGCTCTCACCATGAGCCCGTGACCTCTCTTGATCGTCACCTCCGACCTGGGGAAAAGCTTCCCGCTGTTCACCCTATCTATACCCTTCATAATTTTGTACACCTCGATTAGTTCTCCCCTCATTCTCCGTCTTTCCAGGGAGAACAAGCCCGAGAGATCAAATAGGTTGGGACTTTATTCCCTGGAGCGTAGAAGATTGGGGGGAGATTTGGTAGAGGTATATCAGATTTTGATGGGTATAGATATAGTGAATGCAAGCAGGCTTTTTCTGTTGAGGCGAGGGGAGAAAAAACCAAAGGGCATGGGTTAAGGGTGAAAGGAGAAAAGATTAAAGGGAATATTAGGGGGAGCTTCTTCACGCAGCGAGTGTTGGGAGTGTGGAATGAGCTGCCGGATAAAGTGGTAAACTTTTAACATTTAAGAAAAACTTGGACGGGTTCATGGATGAGAGGGGTGTGGAGGGATATGGGCCAAGTGCAGGTCAGTGGGACTTGGCAAAAAATGGTTCGGCACAGACAAGAAGGGCCAGAAGGCCTGTTTCTGAGCTGTAATTTTCTAAGGTTCTATGGTTCTCCGGTTTACCAAATCTCACCTCATAGCCAAGACCCTCCATACCAGGCAACATCCTGGCAAACCTTCTCTGCACTCTCTCTAAAGCCTCCACGTCCTTCTGGTAGTGCGGCGACCAGAACTGGACGCAGTATTCCAAATGTGGACTAACCAGCGTTCTGTACAACTGCAACATCAGACTCCAGCTTTTATACTCTATACCCCTTCCTATCAAGGAAAGCATACCATATTCCTTCTTCACCACCTTCTCCACCTCTACTGCCACCTTCAAGGATTTATGGACTTGCACACCGAGGTCCCTCTGTGTTTCTATACTCTTGATGGCTCTGCCATTTATTGTATACATCCCCCCTACATTTGTTCTTCCACTGAGGGACAATTTTGCATGGCCAATGCATCTAACCAGCACGTCGATCGGACTGTGGGAGGGAACCAGAGCACCCGGAGGAAACCCATGGAGAATACAGACATGGGGAAAAAGCGGCACGGTGGCACAGTGGTTAGCAGTGCCGTCTCACAGCGCCAGGGACCCGTGTTCAATTCCAGCCTTGGGTCGCTCTCTGTGCGGAGTCTGCATGTTCTCCCCGTGTCTGTATGGGTTTCCTCCGGGTGTTCCGCTTTCCTCCGACACACCAAAGATGTCTGGGTTGCGTGGATTGGCCACGCTACATTACCCCTGAGTGTCAGGAGGACTAGCAGAATAGATATGTGGGGTTGCGGGGACAGGGTCTGTGTGGGATTGTGGTCGGTGCAGATGTGATGGGCTGCATGGCCTCCTTCTGCTGTGTAGGGATTCTATGACTATTCTATATCAAACATGCAGATTCAGCACAGACATTGACCCAAGCCAGGAATCAAACCCAGGTCCCTGGCGCTGTGATGCAGCAGTGCTAACCACTCTGGGATAGCAGCATTTGATGCACAGTTTGTGATAAATCTTTGAGAATGTGATTTATTGTTTACTGTATCAGACAGGTTCTGATTACATTGCAAGGTCTCAAGCGCCAGTGAACGACTGGGCCATACGGTGACACAATGGTTAGCACTACTGCCTCACAGCACAGGAACCCGGGTTCAATTCCCAACATGGGTCACTGTCTGTGTGATGTCTGCACGTTCTCCCCGTGTCTGCGTGGGTTTCCTTCGGGTGCCCCAGCTTCCTCCCACACTCCAAAGATGTGCGGGTGAGGTGGATTGGCCATACCTAAATTCCCCCTCAGTGCCAGGGGGCACTAGCAAGGGTAAATAGGGATTACCGGCATTGGGGCTGGGTGGGTTTGTGGTCAGTGCGGGCGTGAAGGGCCGAATAGACACCTTCTGCATTGCAATCGGCACATCTTTCATACTGTGGGGGGAAACCGGAGCACCCGGACAAAACACACGCTGATATGGGGGAGAACATGCAAACTCCACACAGTGACCCAAGCCGGGAATCGAACCTGGATCCCTGGCGCTGTTAGGTAGCAGTGCTGACCACTGTGCTGCCCCAATGAAGTCCCCAGTGATTTTGCACTCTATGTTTCAAGTATTCTCAAGCTTGAAACAAACTGAGTGAATTATTTTAGCGCTTAATCAATCACCTCACGAATTTATTGGAGGAGATGAATGGCAAAAAGTTCAATGAAGTTTGTTATCCTCACTGTAATATTTAGGGACATATCCTGATACAGAACAAACAGATTTATGTTAAAGTTTGCAGGAAATGATGTTGAAACGAACAATATTTGTGCATTGAGAGGCGTTCAGGTCTTCACATGTAAATATTAACTTTGGTCTTAAAAGAAAACATGTACCCGGATCATTCCAATGCAGATAAGATGCTCTGTCAGAGAGTCGGTGCAGATTCGATGGGCCGTAGGGCCTCCTTCTGCACTGCCGTGGGTTCGATGGTTCACGGGAATGCTGTGATCTTGGAATTCAACATGTACAATGCACTCGTTATGATACATCTCTTAGATTGTGACTCGCTTTTGTTAAGTGAATATGTGCTGGTCACATTGTAGTCTTTTCACACTCCAGTACCAGTCAATTAAAGGAAACTGAGTAGTTTACAGAGATTATGATGCCGTTTATATTTCTTCACTGTCTGTCTGAATGTTGTATCATCAATATTGTGTAATCAGTATTGTGTAAGTAATGTTGTGAAATCAATATTGTGCAAGAAATATTGTACAATCAGTATTGTGTAATCAATGTTGTGTAATCAATGTTGTGTAATCAAAGTTGTGTAATCAATATTGTGCAATCAGCATTGTGTAATCAATGTTGTGTAATCAAAGTTGTGTAATCAATATTGTGCAATCAGTACAGTGTAATTAGTATGCTGTAATCAATATTGTGTAATCAATGTTCTGAATATTCCGGGGTACTAGTGTTTTAGGCGAGACAGATGAGGGACCAAAATAGGTGGGGGAGTAGCAGTATTAGTTGGAGAGCATATTACAGCGGTGCAGAGGGAGGACAATTCAGAGGGGTCGTGTACCGAGTCACTGTGAGTGGAGCTTAGAAACAGGAAGGGCACAGTCACGATGTTGGGGGTATACTATAGGCCCCCCAACAGCCCAAGGGAAGTGGAAGAACGGAAATGTCAGGAGATACTGGATAGGTGCAGGAAAAATAGGGTTGTTGTAGTGGGAGACTTCAATGTCCCTGGTATGGACTGGAAATCGCGTAGGGCTGGGAGTCTGAATGGGGAGGAATTTGTAAATGTGTACAGGAAGGTTCTTTGGAACAATATGTAGATAGCCCGACGAGAGAGGGGGCTATACTGGACCTAGTACTGGGGAATGAGCCCGGTCAAGTCTTCAAAGCTTCGGTTCGGGAACATGTGGCAAATAGTGACCACAATTCTGTTAGCTTTAGGATAGTGATGGAAAACGATGAGTGGTGTCCCAAGGGTAAGGTGTTGGTTTGGGGGAAGGCTAACTTAAGTGGGATTAGGCAGTAATTGGCAGCTGTTGATTGGGAGAGGCTGTTTGAGGGTAAATCCACATCTGGCATGTGGGAGTCTTTTATGGAACATTTGATAGGGCTGCAGGATAGGCATGTGCCTGTAAAAAAGGATAGGAAAGGTAGAAATCGAGAACCATGGATAACCAGGGAAATTGAGGGATTGGTGAAAAAGAAAAGAGAGGCGTACGTTAGGTCCAGGCAGCTAAAAACAGAGGGAGCTCCGGAGGAATACAAAGTCGGAAAGAACTCAAACGAGGAATTCGATGGGCAAAAAGTGGTCACGAAATGTCATGGCAGACAGGATTAAGGAGAATCCCAAGGCATTTTATTCATACGTTAGGAACAAAAGGGTTGTCAGGGAAAAAATCGGACCTCTCAGGGACAAAAGTGGGGAATTATGCTTCAGAGCCCAAAGAAGTCGTGGAGATCCTAAATGAATACTTTGCATCGGCATTCGCAAAGGAGAGGGATGTGTTGACTGGGAGTGTCTCGGAGAGGAGTGTTGACCCATTAGAGAAAATCACCATTACAAGGAAGGAATATAAAGACTGACAAATCCCCAGGGCCTGATGGAATCTATCCAAGGCTGCTCATCGAGACGAAAGATGAAATCGCTGGGCCTCTGACGCAAATCTTTGTCTCGTCACTGGACACAGGTGAGGTCCCAGAGGATTGGAGGATAGCTGATGTGGTCAATATTGTGTAATCAATATTGTGCAATCATTATTGTGTAATCAATATTGTGAATTGAAGGTATTTGACCTAGATTATTTTAACGTGCGTCACTGAACACAGTACTTTAATTTAACAGCAAAGTTCCTTTTCTGACTGTCGATTCTGGGCAGTGGTTCGAGAATCACCATTTTGTTATGAAATAAGGGACCTTCTGTTTCCACTGTCTGTTTACTTTGGGAGGTATAAATTTATCAAAAACTGAAAATACTGGAAAATCTCAGCAGGTCTGACAGCATCTGTGAATCATAGAATCCCTACAGTGCAGAAGGAGGCCATTTGGCCCATCGAGCCTACACCAACAACAATCCCACCCAGGCCCTATCCCCGTAACCCACATATTTACCCTGCTAGTCCCCCTGACACTAAGTGGCGATGGGATGGAATGTGCAAACTCCACACAGACAGAAGAGAGAATAGAGACAACGCTTTGAGTCTGACGAAGGGTCATCCAGAGTTGAAACATTTGCTCTATTCTCTCCCCACAGATGCTGTCGGACCTGCTGAGTTTTTCCAGCATTTCCTGTTTTATTTCAGATTCCAGCATCCACGGTCTTTTGCTTTTATCTTACTCTTCATCAAAGATGGCACCGTTTACAGATTAAAGTTTATTTATTGGTCACAAGTCGCCTTATATTAATTTTGTTGAAAAGTCACTTATTGCAAACGAGCTGCCAGAGGCAGTAGTGGAGACGGGTACAATTTTACCTTTCAAAAAGCATTTAGACAGTTACATGGGTAAGATGGGCTGCACAGTGGCACAGTGGTTAGCACTGCTGCCTCACAGCGGCAGGGACCCGGGTTCAATTCCAGCCTCAGGTCTCTGTCTGTGTGGAGTCTGCACATTCTCCCCATGTCTGCGTGGGTTTCCTCCGGGTGCTCCAGTTCCCTTCCACAGTCCAAAGGTGAGCAGGTTAGGTTGATTGGCCATAGTAAATTGCCCCTTAGTGTCAGGTGGACGAGCATGATAAATGGGTGGGGTTACAGGGATCGGGTCTTGGTGGGATTGTGATTGGTGCAGACACGATGGGCCAAATGGCCTCCTTCTGCACATTAGGGATTCTATGATTTCTATGGGTATAAAAGGATATGGGCCAAATGCGGGCAATTGGGACTGGCTTATTGGTGAAAACTGGGATGTGTGGACAAGTTGGGCCAAAGGGCCTATTTCCATGCTGTAAATCTCTATGAATCGCCTGTGAAAATCCCCGAGTCGCCACACTCCGGCACCTGTTCGCATGTACTTAGGGCGAATTTAGCATGGTCAATGCACCTGACCAGCATGTCTTTGGACACTAAGGGGCAATTTAGCATGGCCAATCCCCCGAACCTGTACACCTTTGTACACTAAGGGCCCGATTTTACCATTTTGATTCCAAGCGCTGAATCTGGATGCAATTCAGATCTGACTTGGAAATCTGTTCTCCGGGGCCCCATACGCACTTACCCTGGAAAAAACATTGTGAGTCTGAATCGCTCTGTGGGCGGGGCTTCTCGCTCTCGAAACGCTGCAACTCCGATCGGAGCTCTGAACTGCGCGTGCGCAGTGAGAAATACATCTGAAATGGGCGCCCCTGTCACATCGCTCCCGGGCAGCAACAAGCGGATAAAGTGACCTGGGAGCGAAAAGTGGGAGTGATGGCCCCCACAGACATCGCCCCACCCCATAACATAACTATCCCCCTTTACACCCACCTCCCCCACTACCCAGACCGATCGCGACCCCTTACCCCCCCGCCCCCCACCGATCACCCGTAGAATGGCAACGGCAACCCTCCCACCGCTGCCCCCTTCACCAGAGAATTATCTGATCCACCTCCCTCCCCTCCCCCCATGACCAGAGAATGATCTGATCCACCTCCGGCCTCCCGCACCCCCACCCCCCGCTCCCCCCACCACTGATCTGAGTCAGAGAGCCGCCAGAAGCTCTGATCTTACCTCCTCAGAGCTGGACTGCCCGAAACAGACCTTTGCCGAGCACATCTGTTCCGCGCCGAATCTGGACGGGCGAACGCGATGGTAAGGGGGGAAATGCAGGTAAGATTGGGCATCCAGCTCATTAAGTCAATTTAAATGCATCACCCATTTCGGGCGCAGTTCGGATCGCGGCCATTTTCGGGCCTTGGTAAAGTGGACATCTGCACGGATTGTACTAATCGCCTCACACCTGACTTTACCACGTTTTCGCGCCGTTAAGGGAATTTAACATGGCCAATCAACCGATCCTCCAGATCTTTGGACACTAAGGGGCAAGTTAGCATGGTTAATCCACCTATCCTTCTCATCTTTGGACACTAAGGGGCAATTCAGCATGGCCAATCCACCCAACCTGCACATCTTTGGACACTACACAACCTGCTGTTCTGAGGCTTTATCCCGCTGGCAAATCAGACCATGAGGCCCTTAGTGTGGTGTAACATAACCGATGTGTCGTGCCAAAATCAGTATTGTTCATTCTCAGTGTGTGGGCATTGCTGACTTTAGTGTCCATCCTTGGAAACTGATCGGTGGAGCTTTCTTACAACCAAAGGGCTTACTCAGTCACTTCAGAGGACAGTTGAGTCAACCACATTGGTGTGGGGCTGGAGTCACGTAGAGCTGAGCCTGGGTAAGGACCTCTCCCGAAGTACATCAGTGAACTGGTCAGGTTTTTACAACAACCCATCAACTTCACCGTTATTTTCACTGACTTATTTCCAGATTTTACAAACTGAATTGAAATGTTTAAAGCCCCGTTCTCTGGCTCAGCTCAACACGAAGGTGCCCTAAAATCCTCTTATTCTGCTCACACTCTGTACCCCCAACATTAATAAATCTTGATATTCAGAAATAAATTGATACTTCGTGGGGTGTCACAGCGCCAGGGACCCGGGTTCGATTCCTGGCCTCGGGTCACTGTCTGTGTGGAGTTTGCACGTTCTCCCCGTGTCTGCGTGGGTTTCCTCCGGGTGCTCCGGTTTCCTCCCACTGTCCAAAGATATGCAGGTTAGGTGGATTGGCCATGCTATATTGCCCCTTAGTGTCAGGGAGACGAGCTGGGGTAAAAGCATGGGGTAATAGGGACAGGGCCTGGATGGGATTGTGGCCGGTGCAGACTCGATGGGCTGAATGGCCTCCTTTTGCACTAGAATTCTACGATTCATCGTGGCATGAGTGCTATATTTAGCATGACCAATTCACCTGAGCTGCAAATCTTTGGACACTAAGGGGCAATGTAGAATGGCCAATCCACCTAACCCGCACATCTGTGGACACTAGGGGGCAATGTAGAATGGCCAGTCCACCTATCCAGTACATCTGTGGACACTAAGGGGCAATGTCGAATGGCCAATCCACCTAACCCGCACATCTGTGGACACTAGGGGGCAATGGAGAATGGCCAATCCACCGAACCAGTACATCTGTGGACACTAGGGGGCAATGGAGAATGGCCAATCCACCTATCCAGTACATCTGTGGACACTAAGGGGCAATGTAGAACGGCCCATCCACCTATCCAGCACCAAGATACAGGGAGCCATCCAAGTAGGGGGAGAAACAAAAAATGTCGTAGAAATTGGGGATAGTACACTTTTGGATGCTGTTGGGGGCGACGGCTTAGCAGGGGTAAGCCATGGTGTACAGGTCACTGGCTCAGAGTCTGTCCTTGTGGCTCAGAAGGGAAGGGGGGAGAGAAGTAGAGGATTAGTCATTGGGGACTCCATAGTTAAAGGGACAGATAGGAGATTCTGCGGGAACGAGAGAGACTCGCGGTTGGTGTGTTGCCTCCCAGGAGCCAGAGTCCACAATGTCTCGGATCGTGTTTTCGATATCCTTAAGGGGGAGTGGTACCAGCTCCAAGTTGTGGTTCACATCGGCACTCAAGACATAGGTAGGAAAAGGGATGGGGATGTAAGGGTGGAAGCTTAGGGCTAGAACAAACAGAGTTGTTATCTCTGGTTTGTTACCCGTGCCACGTGATAGTGAGGAGAGGAATAGGGAGAGCGAGCAGTTGAACACGTGGTTACAGGGATGGTGCAGGAGGGAGTGATCCAGATACCTGGACAATTGGGGCTCTTTCTCGGGTAGGTGGGACCTCTACAAACAGGATGGTCTGCACCTGAACCAGAGGGGTACCAATATCTTGGGGGGGGAAATTTGCTAATGCACTTCGGGAGAGTTTAAACTAATTCAGCAGGGGGGTGGGTACCTGAACTGTACCTCCGGTGTACAGGAGGTTGAGAGTAGTGAGGTCATGGATGAGGTTTCAGAGTCGCAGGAGTATACTGGCAGGCAGGAAGGCGGTTTGAAGTGTGTATACTTCAACGCCAGGAGCATCCGGAATAAGGTGGGTGAGCTTGCAGCATGGGTTGGTACCTGGGATTTCGATGTTGTGGCAATCTCGGAGACATGGATAGAGCAGGGACAGGAATGGTTGTTGCAGGTTCCGGGGTTTAGATGTTTCAGTAAGTGCAGGGAAGGTGGTAAAAGAGGGGGAGGTGTGGCATTGTTAGTCAAGGACAGTATTACGGTGCCAGAAAGGACATTTGATGAGGACTCGTCTACTGAGGTAGTTTGGGCTGAGGTTAGAAACAGGACAGGAGAGGTCACCCTGTTGGGAGTTTTTTTATAGACCTCCGAAAAGTTCCAGAGATATAAAGGAAAAGATTGCAAACATGATTTTGGATAGGAGCGAAAGGAACAGGGTAGTTGTACTGGGGGACTTTAACTTTACAAATATTGACTGGAAAAGCTATAGTTCGAGTACTTTAGAGGGGTCGGTTCTTGTCCAATGTGTGCAGGAAGGCTTCCTGACGCATTATGTAGATAGACCAACAAGAGGAGAGGCCACATTGGATTTGGTACTGGGTAATGAACCAGGCCAGGTGTTAGATTTGGAGGTAGGTGAGCACTTTGTTGACAGTGACCACAATTCAATTACGTTTACTTTAGCAATGGAAAAGGATAGGTATATACCAAAGGGCAAGAGTTATAGCTGGGGGAAAGGAAATTATGATGCGATTAGGCGAGATTTAGCTGGCATAGGTTGGGGAAGGAAACTGCAGGGGATGGGCACAATTGTAATGTGGAACTTGTTTAAGGAACAGCTACTACGCGTCCTTGATAAATATGTACCTGTCAGGCAGGGAGGAAGCAGACGTGTGAGGCAACCGTGGTTTACTAAGGAGGTTGAATCTCTTGTGAAGAGGAAGAAGACTCATATTAAGATGAGACGTGAAGGCTCAGTTAGGGAGCTTGAGAGTTACAAGTTAGCCAGGAAGGACCTAAAGAAAGAGTTAAGAAGAGCCAGGAGGGGACATGAGAAGCCTTTGGTGGGTAGGATCAAGGAAAACGCTAAAGCATTCTATAGGTATGTCAGGAGTAAAAGAAGGACTAGGGTAAGATTAGGGCCAGTCAAGGACAGTAGTGGGAAGTTGTGCGTGGAGTCTGAAGAGATAGGAGAGGCACTAAATGAATATTTTTCATCGGTATTCACACTGGAGAGGGACAGTGTTGTTGAGGGGAGAACTGAGATGCAGTCTGTTGGACTGGATGGGATTGATGTTCATAAGGAGGAGGTGTTAGCAATTCTGGAAAGGGTAAAAATAGATAAATCCCCTGGGCCGGAAGGGATTTATCCTAGGATTCTCTGGGAGGCTAGAGAGGAGATTGCAGAGCCTTTGGCTTTGATCTTTGTGTCGTCATTGTCTACAGGAACAGTGCCAGAAGACTGGAGGATAGCAAATGTTATCCCCTTGTTCAAGAAGGGGAGTAGGGACAACCCTGGTAATTATAGACCGGTGAGCCTTACTTCTGTTGTGGGCAAAGTATTGGAAAGGATTATAAGATTTAGGATTTATGATCACCTAGAAATGAATAATTTGATTAGGATAGTCAGCACGGTTTTGTGAAGGGTAGGTCGTGTCTCACAAACCTTATTGAGTTCTTTGAGAAGGTGACCAAAGAGGTGGATGAGGGTAAAGCGGTTGATGTGGTGTATATGGATTTCAGCAAAGTGTTTGATAAGGTTCCCCATGGTAAGCTTTTGCAGAAAATACGGACACATGGGATTGAGGGTGATTTAGTGGTTTGGATCAGGAATTGGCTAGCTGTAAGAAAACAAAGGGTGGTGGTTGATGGGAAATATTCATCCTGGAGTTCAGTTACTCGCGGTGTACCGAAAGGATCTGTTTTGGGGCCACTGCTGTTTGTCATTTTTATTAATGACCTGGATGAGGGCGTGGAAGGATGGATTAGTGAATTTGCGGATGACACTAAAGTCGGTGGAGTTGTTGACAGTGCGCAGGGAAGTGGCAGGTTACAGAGGGACATAGATAAGCTGCAGAGCTGGGCTGAGAGGTGGCAAATGGAGTTTAATGCGGAAAAGTGTGAGGTGATTCACTTTGGAAGGAGTAACAGGAATACAGAGTACTGGGCTAATGGTAAGATACTTGGTAGTGTGGATGAACAGAGAGATCTGGGAGTCCATATGCATAGATCACTGCAAGTTGGCACCCAGGTTGATAGGGTTGTTAAGAAGGCGTACGGTGTGTTAGCTTTTATTGGTAGAGGGATTGCGTTTCGGAGCCAGGAGTTCATGCTGCAACTGTACAAACCTCTGGTGCGGCCGCATTTGGAGTATTGCGTACAGTTCTGGTCGCCGTATTATAGGAAAGATGTGGAAGTGTTGGAAAGGGTGCAGAGGAGATTTACCAGAATGTTGCCTGGTATGGTGGGAAAATCGTATGAGGAAAGGCTGAGGGGCTTGAGGTTGTTTTCGTTAGAGAGAAGGTTAAGAGGTGACTTAATAGAGGCATACAAGATGATCAGAGGATTATATAGGGTGGATAGTGAGAGCCTTTTTCCTCGGATGGTGTTGGCGAACACGAGGGGACAGAGCTTTAAATTGAGGGGTGAGAGACATAGGACAGACGTTAGAGGTAGGTTCTTTACTCAGAGAGTAGCAAGGGCGTGGAATGCCCTGCCTGCAGCAGTCGTGGACTCGTCAACATTAAGAGAATTCAAATGGTTATTGGATAACCATATGGATGATATTAGAATAGTGAATTTTAGAGGGGCTTTAGATTGGTTTCACTGGTCGGCGCAACATCGAGGGCCGAAGGGCCTGTACTGCGCTGTAATGTTCTATGTTCTATGTTCTATCCAGTACATCTGTGGGCACGAAGGGGTAATGTGGAATGGCCAATCCACCTATCCAGTACATTGGTGGACACTGAGGACACTTTAGCATTGCCAATCCACCTAACAGCACGTTTTTCAGACTGTGGGAGGAAACCGGAGCAGCCGGAGGAAACTCACGCAGGCATGGGGAGAACATGCAGACTCCGCACAGACAGTGACCCAAGCCGGGAATCGAACCCAGGTCCCTGTCGCTGTGAGGCAGCAGTGCTAACCACTGTGCCACTGTAGTGGGAGTGGTATAAAGCAGCCTGTCAGGAATCACAGTGTAGAACAATGTAGGGCATCTTACGGGAAAGGGGCAGCAGATTTAAAACAGACATGGGGAGAAATTACTTCTCTCAATGGGTGGTGAATCTGTGGAATTCATTACCTCGGAGTGCGGTGGATGCTGGGACATGGTAAATTTGAGGAGACAGACAGAGTTTTAATTAGTAATGGATTGGAGCATGGGCTGGGGGGCGGTGTCGGGGGGTTGGTGCTGTCTGGTAATGGGAAGGGGGGGCTGGGTATTATCGTACTTGTTGCGCCCCTGATAGTTAAGGGTTTACCCGGCGATTGTCCAGAAGGCCTATTCTCCTGGAGAATTGTGCTGTGCCTGCTACCATCTGACAAACTGATTCCAATCACTGACACCAGATCATAGTTGCAATGAAAACATTAGGAGGGGGAAAAACCTCTTGTAACTTTGGATTTTATTTTAAAGGCGCAGACGGTGCCCCGTATGGGACAGCCCCACACGCCCTACCCTCACCCCCTCCCCAAATAAACACCCCACCCCCCTCGGTATTCCATGTTCATCCAGCAGAAGGGACGCTTCAGTTCTGGGCAATAAAATGAAACAAAACTTACTCCAACTTGTAAATCAGACAAAACGTTTCAATAATGAAACTTCATTACCCCAACACTCGAGGCCTCACCCTGGGCCATTCCCACAAACCCCAGCAGCTTCTTACTTATACTGAGTCAGCTGGTCAGCTGACCACCACATCATTTTCTCATTGGTTACATAGTTTACTGGGTCAGCTGACCCTTACAGCTTGTTCCCATTGGTCACTACAACAGATCCAATGTGGTTCTGTTGGTTGTTACATTGGTTCCATTCTAACATTCCACTCACACCCGCCTCTCCCACGACCTGATCCCCACCAACCCAACCAGCCTGAACCCATCACTTCCCGGCCACTCCATGACCTCAGCAACACTCAGAGAATCATAGAATCACACGGCGCAGAAGAGGCCCTTCGGCCCATCGAGTCTGCGCCGATGCATGAAATGCCTTGACCTGCCCACCTAATCCCGCTTGCCAGCACCTGGTCCATAGCCCTGAATGTTATGGCTGTGCCAAGTGCTCATCCAGGCACTTTTTAGAGGATGAGAGGCAACCCACCTCCACCACCCTCCCAGGCAGCGCATTCCAGACCGTCACCACCCTCTGGGTAAAAGGGTTTTTCCTCACATTCCCCCCTAAACCTCCTGCCCCTCACCTTGAACCTATGTCCCTCGTAACTGACCCATCAACTAAGGGAAACAGCTGCTCAAAGAACAAAGAACAATACAGCACAGGAACAGGCCCTTCGGCCCTCCAAGCCCGCGCCACTCCCTTGTCCAAACTAGACCATTATTTTGTATCCCTCCATTCCCACTCCGTTCATGTGGCTATCTCGATAAGTCTTAAACATTCCCAGTGTGTCTGCCTTCACCACCTTGCCCGGCAGCGCATTCCAGGCCCCCACCACCCTCTGTGTAAAATACGTCCTCCTGATATCCGTGTTAAACCTTCCCCCGCAACCCCCTTCACCTTGAACCTATGACCCCTCGTGAACGTCACCGCCGACCTGGAAAAAAGCTTCCCACCGTTCACCCTATCTATGCCTTTCATAATTTTATACACCTCTATTAGGTCATCCCTCATCCTCTGTCTTTCCAGTGAGAACAACCCCAGTTTATCCATGCTCCTTATCCACTCTGTCCATGTTCCTCATAATCTTGAACACCTCGATCAGGTTGCCCCTCAGTCTTCTCTGCTCCAACGAAAACTGCTCAAGCCGATCCAACCACTCTTCATAAAACCTTGAGATAGAGGAACAGATTTCGGCCATTCGGCCCATCGAGTCTGCTCCGCCATTCAATCATGGTTGATATGATTCTCATCCCCATTCTCCTGCCTTCTCCCCATAACCCTTGATTCCTTCATTGATCAAAAACCTATCTATCTCTGTCTTAAAGACACTCAATGACCCGGCCTCCACAGCCCTCTGTGGCAACGAATTCCACAGATTCACCACTCTCTGGCTGAAGAAATTCATCCTTATCTCCGTTTTAAAGGATCGTCCCTTTAGCCTGAGGTTATACCCTCTGGTTCTAGTTTTTCCTACGAGTGGAAACATCCTCTCCACGTCCACTCTATCGAGGGCTCGCCGTATCCTGTAAGTTTCAATAAGATCCGCCTCATCCTTCTAAACTCCAACGAGTACAGACCCAGAGTCTTCAACCGTTCCTCATACGACAAGCTCTTCATTCCAGGGATCATTCTTGTGAACTTCCTCTGGATCCTTTCCTAGGCCAGCACATCCTTCCTCAGATACTGGGCCCAAAACCACTCACAATACTCCAAATAGAGCCTTATACAGCCTCAGAAGTCCATCCCTGCTCTTGTATTCCAGCGCTCTCGACATGCATGCTAACATTGCATTTGTCTTCCTGACTGCTAACTGAACATTTAAGAAAAACTTGGACGGGTTCATGGATGAGAGGGGTGTGGAGGGATATGGTCCAAGTGCAGGTCAGTGGGACTAGGCAAAAAATGGTTCGGCACAGATAAGAAGGGCCAAAAGGCCTGTTTCTGAGCTGTAATTTTCTATGGTTCTATGAATCTACACGTTAACCTTAAGAGAATCTTGAACAAGGACTCCCTGGTCCTTTTGTGCTTCTCATTGCCTCAGCATTTCCCAATTAGAAAATAGTCTATGCCTCCATTTCTCCTTCCAATATTTATAATCTCACACTTTTCCACGTTATATTCCATCTGCCACTTCTTTGCCCACTCTCCCAGCCTATCCAAGTCCTTGTGTAGTCCCCCTGCTTCCTCAATACTATCTCTCCCTCTGCATATCTTTCCATCATCTGCAAACTTGGCAACAGTGGCTTCATTTCGTTCTTCCAAATCGTTAATGGGTATTGTGAAAAGTTGTGGTCCCAGCACCGACCCCTGAGGCACACCACTAGTCACCGGCTGCCATCCTGAAAAAGACCCGTTTATCCCCACTCTTTGCCTTCTGCCAGTCAACCAATCCGCTATTCATGTCAGCTTCTTACCCATAACACCACGGGCACTTAACTTATTTAAAAGTCTCCGATGTGGCACCTTGTCAAAGGCCTTTTGGAAATCCAAATAAATCAGGTCCACTGGTTCTCCTTTAACTAACTTCCTTGTTACCTCCTCAAAGAACTCTAACAGATTTGTCAGACATGAGCTCCCCTTGACAAAGCCGTGCTGACTCAGTCCTACTTTATCATGCACTTCCAAGTACTCTGCGATCTCATCTTTAATAATGGACTCTAAAATCTTGCCAATGAACGACGTCAGTCTAACCGGCCTATAATTTCCCATCTGCTGCCTCCCTCCCTTCTTAAGCAGCGCTGTTACATCAGCTAATTTCCAGTCCTCTGGTACCCTCCCTGCCTCCAGTGATTCTTTTGCTTTTATGCTGTCCTTTACTTTCCTCGTCAGCCATGGATACTTCGTCCTCTCTTTAGCAGTTTCCTCCTCCTTGGGATGAATTTCTGTTGTGCCTCCCGAATAACCCCCCACCCCGGAAAACTCCTGTAATTGCCGTTCCACTGTCTCCCCTGCTCGGCTCCCTTTCCAATCAACTCTGGCCAGCTCCTCCCTCAAGTCCTTGCAGTTATCTTTATTTAATTCAAATACCTTTACATCTGATTCCAGTTTCTCCCTCTCAAACTGCAGGGTAAATTCTATCATATTGTGGTCACTGCTCTCTCAGGGTCACTTCACCTTAAGTTCCCTAATCAAATCTGCCTCATTACACATCACCAACTCCAGAATTCCCGTTTCCCGAGTAGGCTCTGTCACAAGCTGCTCCAAAAAAGCATCTCTTGGACATTCCACAAATTCCTTTTCTTGGGACCCACTACCTCCCGGATTTTCCCAGGCCACCTGCAGATTGAAGTCCCCCATAATTATTGTAATATTGCCTTTTTATGTGCCTTTTCTATCTCCAGTTTTATTTTCTGCCCCTCATCCTGACTACTGCTTGGAGGCCTGTACATAACTCCCATCAGGGTCTTTTTACCATTGTTTCTCCTCAACTCTACCCACAAAGTTTCTCTGCCTTCTGATCCTGTATCGCTTCTTGCTATTGATTTAACGCCATTCCTTACGAACAATACAAGTCCGCTTCCTTTGCCCATCTGCCTGTCCTTCCAATAAGACACCTATCCTTGGATTTTTAGATGCCAGCCCTGATCCCCTTGCAGCCACGTCTCTGTGATGCCCACAACATCGGACCGGCCAATTTCAATGTGCGCAACAAGCTCATTTACCTTGATTGATACACTGCACGCATTGAGGTACAACACCCTCAGTCCCGCATTGAGGTACAACACCCTCAGTCCCGCATTGAGGTACAACACCCTCAGTCCCGCATTGAGGTCCAACACCCTCAGTCCCGCACTGACCACCTCCCTTCTTATTCCTGGCACCTTTTTTTTGCTCTGCCTGGGGTTAGATTCCTGCCACCTTCTATACTCTCTGTTCTATTATGTGGGAGGCCAGGGAGGCTGGTATCAACAGCTCCTCCGCTGATGGAGGGGACAGGGAACTCGACATTGGTTACTGACGACCGGCGGGAAGACGATCAAACGTTGGTGGGTTCATCGAGGCTTCACTCACCAGAGAGGATCTTAAAACTGGCTCCAGTCCCCAGGCATCAACCCCCAAGGGGTTGTCACTCCCCCTGATCATGTCTATGTGAGATGGACATAAGGATCAGGAATGAACTATGGGCTGTATTATATTGTAAATATGCTGTGGATTCTGCACCAAGCCTGGATGAAGTGAATAGAGAAAAATGTTCGCAAATGGTTTCAAATGCTGTTGCTGTACCGGGGGGTGTGGGGGTGGGGTGGGGAGGTGTTACTTACAGGGGAGAGTGTTATACATGTTGGGGCTTTCTTTAAGTGAACGGGCCATGAGATCTCAGGTGTGGGGTGAGCTGTTGGGATCCTCCCAGATTGGGCAGTCAATATTTGGAGTGTTGTGTGAACAGATGGAATAAAGAGTTGTGTCCCTGACACCTGACTGTGGAGTCGATATTGAAGAGAATCCTCAGAACCACAGGACATAAACAGTCTCAATCCCAGTGCTGTACAACTCTAACAGTAGCTTCAATCCTCTACGTCCCCATCTCACACTCTCCTCAAGGTGCTGACTGTCTGTCCCAGTGTCCCCCTCTCACACTCTCCTCAAGGTGCTGACTGTCTGTCCCGGTGTCCCAGTGTCCCCCTCTCACACTCTCCTCAAGGTGCTGACTGTCTGTCCCAGTGTCCCTCTCACACTCTCCTCAAGGTGCTGACTTTCTGTCCCAGTGTCCCAGTGTCCCTCTCACACTCACCTCAAGGTGCTGACTGTCTGTCCCGGTGTCCCAGTGTCCCTCTCACACTCTCCTCAAGGTGCTGACTGCCTGTCCCAGTGTCCCAGTGTCCCTCTCACACTCACCTCAAGGTGCTGACTGTCTGTCCCGGTGTCCCAGTGTCCCTCTCACACTCTCCTCAAGGTGCTGACTGCCTGTCCCGGTGTCCCAGTGTCCCTCACACACTCCTCAAGGTGCTGACTGTCTGTCCCGGTGTCCCAGTGTCCCTCTCACACTCTCCTCAAGGAGCTGACTGTCTGTCCCAGTGTCCCAGTGTCCCTCTCACACTCACCTCAAGGTGCTGACTGTCTGTCCCGGTGTCCCAGTGTGCCTCTCACACTCTCCTCAAGGTGCTGACTGCCTGTCCCGGTGTCCCAGTGTCCCTCTCACTCTCAGGGTGCTGACTGCCTGTCCCAGTGACCCTCTCACACACTCCTCAAGGAGCTGACTGTCTGTCCCGGTGTCCCAGTGTCCCTCTCACACTCTCCTCAAGGTGCTGACTGCCTGCCCCAGTGTCCCAGTGTCCCTCTCACACTCTCCCCAAGGTGCTGACTGCCTGTCCCAGTGTCCCAGTATCCCTCTCACACACTCCTCAAGGTGCTGACTGCCTGTCCCGGTGTCCCAGTGTCCCTCTCACACACTTCTCAAGGTGCTGACTGTCTGTCCCAGTGTCCCTCTCACACTCTCCTCAAGGTGCTGACTGCCTGTCCCGGTGTCCCAGTGTCCCTCTCACACTCTCCTCAAGGTGCTGACTGTCTGTCCCAGTGTCCCTCTCACACTCTCCTCAAGGTGCTGACTGTCCCGGTGTCCCAGTGTCCCTCTCACTCTCTCCTCAAGGTGCTGACTGTCTGTCCCAGTGTCCCAGTGTCCTTCTCACACTCTCCTCAAGGTGCTGACTGTCCCGGTGTCCCAGTGTCCCTCTCACACTCTCCTCAAGGTGCTGACTGTCTGTCCCAGTGTCCCTCTCACACTCTCCTCAAGGTGCTGACTGTCTTTCCCAGTGTCCCTCTCACACTCTCCTCAAGGTGCTGACTGTCTGTCCCGGTGTCCCAGTGCCCCTCTCACACTCTCCTCAAGGTGCTGACTGTCCCGGTGTCCTAGTGTCCCTCTCACACTCTCCTCAAGGTGATGACTGTCTGTCCCGGTGTCCCAGTGTCCCGTGTCCATCTCATACTCTCCTCAAGGTGCTGACTGTCTGTCCCAGTGTCCCTCTCACACTCTCCTCAAGGTGCTGACTGTCTGTCCCAGTGTCCCAGTGTCCCGTGTCCCTCTCATACTCTCCTCAACGTGCTGACTGTCTGTCCCGGTGTCCCAGTGTACCTCTCCCAATCTCCTCAAGGTGCTGACTGTCTGTCCCGGTGTCCCCCCTCTCACAATCTCCTCAAGGTGCTGACTGTCTGTCCCAGTGTCCCTCTCACAGTCTCCTCAAGTTGCGGACTGTCTGTCCCGGTGTCCCTGTGTCCCTCTCACACTCTCCTCAAGGTGCTGACTGTCTGTCCCAGTGTCCCCCCTCTCACAATCTCCTCACGGTGCTGACTGTCTGTCCCAGTGTCCCTCTCACAGTCTCCTCAAGGTGCGGACTGTCTGTCCCGGTGTCCCTGTGTCCCTCTCACACTCTCCTCATGGTGCTGACTGTCTGTCCCAGTGTCCCCCTCACACTCTCCTCAAGGTGCTGACTGTCTGTCCCGGTGTCCCAGTGTCCCTCTCACACTCTCCTCAAGGTGCTGACTGTCTGTCCCAGTGTCCCTCTCACACTCTCCTCAAGGTGCTGCTTGCCTGTCCCGGTGTCCCAGTCTCCCCCTCTCACACTCTCCTTAAGGTGCTGACTGTCTGTCCCAGTGTCCCTCTCACACTCTCCTCAAGGTGCTGACTGTCTGTCCCGATGTCCCGTGTCCCCCTCTCACACTCTCCTCAAGGTGCTGACTGTCTGTCCCGATGTCCCGTGTCCCCCTCTCACACTCTCCTCAAGGTGCTGACTGTCTGTGCCGGTGTCCCAGTGTCCCCCTCACACTCTCCTCAAGGTGCTGCTGACTCTGTTCAGGTGTCCCAGTGTCCCTCTCACACTCTCCTCAAGGTGCTGCTGACTCTGTTCAGGTGTCCCGGTGTCCTTCTCCCACACACTCCTCAACTCACCCTTGCCTCCTTACAACCTCACAAGAGAAAACGCTGAGAAAGTTTGATGTGAAGCTTCTTGATCAGGTTCTTCTGTACATAACACCGAGAGATAGTTCTATCTGAAGCCTCAGATTGTACAGTACATAACACTGAGAGATAGTTCTATCTGAAGCCTCAGGTTGTACTGTACATAACACAGAGAGATAGTTCTATCTGAAGCCTCAAATTGTACTGTACATAACACTGAGAGATAGTTCCATCTGGAGCCTCAGATTGTACCTTGATAACACTGAGAGATAGTTCTATCTGAATCCTCAGATTGTACTGTACATAACACTGAGAGATAGTTCTATCTGAAGCCTCAGATTGTACTGTACATAACACTGAGAGATAGTTCTATCTGAAGCCTCAGATTGTACTGTACATAACACTGAGAGATAGTTCTATCTGAAGCCTCAGATTGTACTGTATATAACACAGAGAGATAGTTCTATCTGAAGCCTCAGATTGTACTGTACATAACACTGAGAGATAGTTCTATCTGAAGCCTCAGATTGTACCGTACATAACACTGAGAGATAGTTCTATCTGAAGCCTCAGATTGTACTGTACATAACACTGAGAGATAGTTATATCTGAAGCCTCAGATTGTACCGTACATAACACTGAGAGATAGTTCTATCTGAAGCCTCAGATTGTACTGTACATAACACTGAGAGATAGTTCTATCTGAAGCCTCAGATTGTATTGTACATAACACTGAGAGATAGTTCAATCTGAAGCCTCAGATTGTACTGTACATAACACTGAGAGATAGTTCAATCTGAAACCTCAGATTGTCCTGTACATAACACTGAGAGATAGTTCTATCTGAAGCCTCAGATTGTATTGTACATAACACTGAGAGATAGTTCTATCTGAAACCTCAGATTGTACTGTACATAACACAGAGAGATAGTTCTATCTGAAGCCTCAGATTGTACTGTACATAACACAGAGAGATAGTTCTATCTGAAGCCTCAGATTGTATTGTACGTAACACTGAGAGATAGTTGTATCTGATGACTCGAGCTAAGACTGTACCGTCCGTAATGCTGAGAGATTGATCCGTGTGAAGTCCTATACTAAGATTGTTCTGTCCATGAGCTGTACATAAGATCTGCTACAACCTGGATTAAGCAGACTATATCAGCCCTGATTGACGTTAACTTCATCTAAAAACCACGACCATGATACCCAGAAGACAATAAGATATAAGAGCAGGATGAGGCCATTCGGTCCGTCGAGCTGGCTCCACCATTCAATTCTGGCTGATAAGTTTCTCAAACCCATTCTCCTGCTTTCTCCCCGTAACCCTTGATCGCTGTACCAGTCAAGAACCTATTTATCTCTTTATTAAATACATTCAATGATCTGGCCTCCACAGCCTTGTGTGGCAATGAATTCCACAGATTCACCACCCTCTGGCTGAAGAAATTCCTCCTCGTCTCAGTTCTGAAGTAAGAAGTCTCACAACAGCAGCTTAAAATCCCACAGGTTTATTTGGAATCACGAGCTTCCGGAACGCTGCTCCTTCATCAGGTGAGTGGGAAACTGGTGTTGTGAGACTTCTTACTGCGCACACCCCAGTCCAACAACGCCATCTCCACATCACATTTCTAAAGGGCCATCCCTTCCCTCTGAGTCTGTGCCCTCGGGTCCAAGTCTCCCCAACTAATGGAAACATCTTCCCCAAGAGCACTCTATCCAGGCCTTTCATTATTCTGTAAGTTTCAAAGTGATCCCCTTCCTCATACTTCCAAACTGCATCGAGTATGGACCCCCAGTCCTCAGACGCTCCTCATGCGTCAAGTCTTTCATTCCCCGGATCATTCTTGTGAACCTGCTCTGGACCCTCTCCAAGGCCAGCACATCCTTCCTTAGATACGGGGACCACAATTGCTGACTATATTGTGAATGCGGTCAGACCAGTGTCTAATAAACCCTCAGCAGTACACCCCTGCTTTTGTATTCTCGTCGTCTCAAAATTAACACGAGCAGAGTGATCTCTGCTATATCAAATTAATATTGACCCTACATTATTTCCAACTTTCCATCCCTCCCTGACCCTCAACACCCCATCGAGGCTGTAACTGTTCTACGTTGGGTATAAAAAGTGTTGGATTGAAGGGGGTTAAGTGAAGCTGTTTGTTCAGTGACTGGAATTGATGTGAGTCTCCATGGATCCGATTAGTGTGCCTGGAGGGATTTCCCTCTTCTATTAATAAGGGATTCCGTTCAATGTGTTGTCCCATTGAGTCAGCGGGAGCGGCAACTCCGACAGCAACAGAGATCAGCGGCTGTGGAGAGAGAGGGAGGGAGAGGAGAGATCAGAATCTGGGAGCAATGGATTGGAGTCTTCCAACAATGGATCAGAATCTGGGAACAATGGATTGGAGTCTTCCAACAATGGATCAGAACAGAGTATTAGAGGTTTACAGCAGGGAAACAGGCCATTCGGCCCAACTTGTCCGTGCTACCCTTTTTTTAAAACTCATAAACGAACCCCAATTGCCCGCGTTTGGCCCATATCCTTCTGTACCCATGTAAATATCTAAATGCTTTTTAAAAGAAAAAATTGGACCCGCCTCTACTCCTACATCTGGCAGCTTGTTCCAGACACTCACCACCCTCTGTGTGAAAACATTGCCCCTCTGGACACTTTTGTATCTCTCCCGTCTCACCTTAAACCTGTGCCCTCTAGAATCTGAGAACAATGAACCGGAATCTTCCAACAATGGATCAGAATCTGGGAACAATGAACCGGAATCTTCCAACAATGGATCAGAATCTGGGAACAATGGATTGGAATCTTCCAACAATGGATCGGAATCTGGGAACAATGGATTGGAATGTTACAACAATGGATCAGAATCTGGGAACAATGAACCGGAATGTTCCAACCAAGGACAGGAGTTTATTCCATTGGATTTCTTGGTTTACTGATGATTATTGGTGGATGACATCAGCTGTTCGGATTCAATATCTACTGTTCGCGATTCAATGTTTTTACTATCCCCTCCTGGCGATTGTTGGTGTTCCGGGTAAGTCTCTGGCTGGAATTGGTCCGGCCCGACCGCCACGGGAATCGGTGCAGGCGTGGGGCGGAGAATGGGAAGGTCTGTTGAACACGGGTGGGATTTTGCAGCTTGGGGAAGAGTGAGGCTGTAAACTCCCGTCCCCTGTGTCCAGTTCCTAATTCTAGAAAGGCTGCTTAACTGTATTGATTTTCTTGTCATTTCCTGTACTGGGTTTGCTGCTCTTGCTGAATCTCTGTATCCGGTTATTAATACTTTCAGCCACTGACAATTGTCTCAGTGTCTATGTGCTGGGATGTCTTCTGAGTGCTGTGACTTTCCATAGACATGTGATCTCAAACACTATTCCTTCGTGCGTAAAAGATTGAGACAGAATCCTTTTCACCCTCTGCATATAACACCAGTTCAGCCAACCAATCACCAGGCCGCAGAATCAATTTTATTGGTCATATCTGCACAGCAGGATCTCACAGAGAGAGAACATATTTCATTAAATTTGAAATTTATTCATCAGTGTCACAAGTGTGCGAACATTAACATTGCAATGAAGTTACTATAAAAATCCCCGAGTCACCACACTCCAGCGCCTGTTCAGGTACACTGAGGGAGAATTTAGCACGGCCAATGCACCCAACCAGCACAACTTTCAGATAGTGGGAGGAAACTGCAGCACCCGGAGGAAACCCACGCAGACATGGGGAGAACATGCAGAATCTGCACAGACAGTGGCCAAGCCTGCAATTGAACCAGGACCTCTGGTGCTGTGAGGCAGCAATGCTATCCCCTGTGCTACCACAATCTCTCCGAGAGCAACAGGAACACAAACACACAGACACACCCAAAACGCACATACATTAATACACACATTTGTTGATAGAAACAATCAGATTTAGACACTTACTCCCACTCACACACAAATTCAAGAACTAAAATTGCTGCAACACTCCAGAATAACGCACACTTAGGAACACTCGTCAGGTACTCAGTTGCTCACACACAAACACGCACACACACACATGCATACTGGTACAGACAATATAGACACACGCAACACACACACGGTAGGGGGGCAGGATAACAGCGACTCCCTGTCTATTGATGGTGGGGTGATCAAGTAAAACCGCGTGACAGCCTGGAACTCAGGTCCACGTCCCATTTCTCACCTCTTGCAACCTTCACCGGCAATGGATAAACAGCGGATTCAGTCTCCTGCCCATTTCCGGCAAGAGGCTGAATAGATTATTTCAATTTATTTTAAAAGAAATTTAAATGAAATTCGCGAGCCTGGGATGGAATTGTGCGCCACACTTGCCTTTGCAGCCTCACCGGGAGAGGTTGGGTCCGGTGAGGAAAACAGCTGGCCACATGTATGAGGACGAGTCATGATGACCTCAGCGGGAGAACTGAAGGCCATTGAGGGCACCGGGCAAGGTCGAGGGCAAAGGTAGGTGCCCCTTGGGCAATGCCCACCGGGCAGTACCAGGGAGTGGGGCATGAGGTGGTGGGGTCTGCAGGGGCGGAGCCTGAAGGTAGCGGGGCCGACTCTGAACGTAGTTGCTGGGTCGGAGAGGGTCCCGTTACCACTCTGCCCGCTGTCTGTGGGGTGGGGTGGTCCCCGCTGCCACTCTGCACATGATTGGTGTTGGGAGGGAGGGGGACATCACTGCCTCTCTGCATGCACAGTGGGGTAGGGGGGGTCTCACTGCCTCTCTGCATGGACAGTGGGCGTAGGGAGGGGGTCTCGCTGCCTCTCTGCATGCACAGTGGGTTAGGGAGGGGTTCTCGCTGCCTCTCTGCATGGACAGTGGGGGTAGGGAGGGGACATCACTGCCTCTCTGCATGCACAGTGGGGTAGGGGGGGTCGCACTGCCTCTCTGCATGGACAGTGGGCGTAGGGAGGGGGTCTCGCTGCCTCTCTGCATGCACAGTGGGGTAGGGAGGGGGTTTCGCTGCCTCTCTGCATGGACAGTGGGGGAAGGGAGGGGACATCACTGCCTCTCTGCATGCACAGTGGGGTAGAGAGGGGGTCTCGCTGCCTCTCTGCATGCACAGTGGGGTAGGGAGGGGTCTCACTGCCTCTCTGCGTGCACAGTGGGTTAAGGAGACGTGCCCTGCTGACACTCTGCATGCAATTGGTGTGGGGGAATGAGGGGTGATTGGTCCAGGTGGTGGGGAGGGGGCTGGGTCTATATCTGGTCGGGGGCTGCTCAGAAAGAGCTGAGCACCCCCGGTCTACCTGGGGGCAGCTGCTGTGTTGAAGCGAGCTGCAGCAGCAGAGAGCTGAAAGATGTCTCTCTCAGACCAGGCAGCTCACTGCTGGCTGCATTTGCGCATTTGCAACCAGATAGGTTTGGGAGGTGGTCGGTATCCCAGCCAGCGCTGTGAGAGCTGCAAGTGAATGGGCCACTGCTGTGGGTGGTCCAACAGCCATCGAGTTTTAACAGCACGAAATGAGGCCATTCGGCCATTATGTCTGAACTGGTCATCAAACACCTATCCAATCCAATCCCATTTTACGGCACTCGATCCACAGCCTTGTCATCGAGTTTACAGAATGGAAACAGGCCCTTCGGCCCATCTTATCCATGCTGCCCTTTCTTTTTAAACCCCTAAACTAATCCCAATTGCCCACATTTGCCCCATATCCCTCTTTACCCATCGTGCCCATTTAACTATCTAAACGCTTTTTAAAAAATAAAATTGTACCCGCCTCTACTACTGCCTCTGGCAGCTTGTTCCAGACACTCACCACCCTCTGTGTGAAAAAATTGCCCCTCTGGACACTTTTGTATCTTTCCCCTCTCTCCTTAAATCTATGCCGTCTAGTTTTAGACTCCCCTACCTTTGGGAAAAGATATTGACTATCGAGCTGATCTGCGCCCCTCATTATTTTATAGACATCTATAAGATCACCCCTCAGCCTCCTACGCTCCAGGGGAAAAAGTCCCAGTCTATTCAGCCTCTCCTTATAACTCAATCCATCAAGTCCCAGTAGCATCCTAGTAAATCTTTTCTGCACTCTTTCTAGTTTAATAATTATATGCTCTGGCGTTTGAGTTGCCGATCTAAATGCCTCTTGTGGTTGTTCCCGCTTCTACCATCCTTTCACGCCGTGAGCTGCAGATCCCAGCACCCTGTGGATGGAAACATTTTCCCTCAAATCCACACAAAAATCTGCCCTTTACCTTAAATCCACGCCCCTCTGGTTATTGAGACCTCTACTGAAGGGAAAAGGTTTCTTCCTATCCGTGTGCCACATAATTTTGTACATATCACTCAGTTCCCCCCTCCCCGCCCCCACCTGAAAGCTTTCCCCACTACCACCCACTACACCCACTCCACCTCCAGCCGTCTCTGCTCTAAGGTAAAAAACCCAGCCTAACCAGCCTCTCCTCATAGCTGAAACTCTCCAGCCCAGGCAGCATCCTGGTAAATCTCCTCTCCACCGTCTCCAGTGTAATCACATCCTTCCTGTAGTGTGATGACCAGAGCTGTACACAGTTCTCTTGCTCTGGTCTAACCAGCCTTTTATAAACTTCCATCATCACCTCCCAGCTCTTATATTCTATGCTGCGGCTGCTAAAGGCAAGTATCCTACATGTTGTCTTAACCACCTCATCTACCTGTCTTGCTGCTTTTAGGGATCCACATATATGCACCCCAAATTCATTCTGGTCTTCTGCACTTCCTCAGACTCGACCGGACATGGTACATTTCCTTGCCCGGATAGTCGTCCCAAATGCATGGCCTCACATTCGTCAGGTGTAAATTACATTTGCCCATTTGCCCAGCCTTTCAGTTTCCTCAGCACGGTGGCACAGTGGTTGGCACTGCTGCCCCACAGCGCCAGGGACGTGTGTTCGATTTCTGGCTTGGACCACATCTGTGTGGAGTTTGCACATTCTCCCCGTGTCTGCTTGGGTTTCCTCCGGGTGCTCCAGTTTCCGCCCACAGTCCAAAGACTTGTGGGTTAGGTGGATTGGCCAGGATATACTGGACTTACTGTCAGGGAGAATTGCTTGGGTAAATGCATGGGGTTCAGGGGATATCGCCTGGGTGGGATTGTGCTCAATGCAGACTCGATGGGCTGAATGGCCTCCTTCTGCACTGTAGGATTCTATGATTCCTGTAATCTAAGGCTTTCCTCCTCAATATTTACCACACCACCAATTTTTATATCATCTGCAAACTTACTGATCACACCTCACACATTCATGTCTCGACCATCAATGTACACTACAAACAGCAAGGGACCCAGCATCGATCCCTGTGGTACCCCACTGAACACAGGCTTGCAGTCACAAAAGCAACCTTCCACCATCACCCTCTGCCACTCAGCCATTTTGAATATAATTTACCAAATTGACCTGGTTCCAATCGGAATCACTTCCTTGTTCAGTCTTCCATATTTGTCAAAAGCTTTTCTGAAGAACACGTTGACTAAATCGACTGCACTTCCCTCATCTCCTCATCCAGTCACCTCCTCAATATAGTCCAGCGAATTGTTAGACAGGATCTCCCCCTGTCAAAGAAATGCTGACTATTGTTCATAAATCCTTACCTCTGGAAGTGGAGATTAATTCTGTCCCTCAGATTGTTTTCCAATCATTTCCCTACTACGGATATGGTGATGGTGGTGTCCTGGCCGTGATCTTGGATATCTCCAGGGCACCTTGCAGGATGGCAGTATGGCACAGTGGTTAGCACTGCTGCCTCACAGCATCAGGGATCCCATTTCAATTCCTGGGATTCCATCAGCACCAGTGTAGCTTCTTTTTAAAACTTTGTTCCATTCTCACATCTCGCCTGTTGGGATTTCTCCTATTACAAGAACGTGTGGTGTTCCTCTGGAAAGAATCCACTGTGAGCAAGTCCAGTTTCTCGCAGCTCCCCAATGTCCACATTCAGCCTTGTAAATTCAGTCTCGATCACAGCCGTCCCGTGTGCATCATCAACCTGCATAAGTTCATTGGTAAGGTCAGGGCACATCGTGCTGATGTTTCAGCTTGAGATGCGAAAGACTGATCTGATTTGAATTGATTTGGTTTATTATTTTCACATATAATAAATATGTGATCCAAGCCGGGAATCGAACTCAGGTCCCTGTGAGACAGCAGTGCGAACCATTGTGCCACCATGCTGCCGACTGAAGAACAGCTTCTTCTCTGCTGCCATCTGACGTTTTAATGGACCCACATCGCATTCAGATGATCTTATTCTGCACCCTCGCTCTGAGTCCAACATTACATTCTGCACTCTCTCCTGCTCTATGTTCAGGGTTACAGTGTTACAGAGTCCAGTCTTGAGCCAGTGAGATGGTGTCTGTGGACCTGTTGGGGAGGTAGGTGAACTGTAGTGTATCCAGGCAATCTGGGAGGCCGGAATTGATTCATGCCATGACTAACCTTTTGATGCATTTCATAACATTGGATATACAGTGAAAACTGTTGTTGCTTGAGTGCCAGCCAGACAAAGCATACTGTACGTCGAGAAGGAGAGAGGGCAGAATGTAATGTTGCAGTCATAGCTAGGATGTAGTAAAAGATCATCTTAATGCAATGTGGGTCCATTCAAACGTCTGATGGCAGCAGAGAAGCTGTTCCTGAGTCGGCAGCATGGTAGCACAATGGTTAGCGCTGCTGTCTCACAGGAACCTGAGTTCGATTCCCGGCTTGGATCACTGTCTGTGTGGAATTTGCACATTCCACCCGTATGCGCATGGGTTTGCTCCGGATGCTCCAGTTTTCCCCCACAGTGCAAAATGTGCAGGTTACGTTGATTGGCCATGTTAACTGCCCATTAGCGTCCTGGGATATGTATGTTTGGGGGATTAGCAGGGTACATATGTGGGATTTCGGGGAAAGGGCCTGGGTGGGATTGTTGTCGGTGTAGACTCGATGGGTCAAATGGCCCCCTTCTGCACTGTAGTGTTTCTATGTTTCTATGAGTCGGTTGGTCCATGTCCTCACACATTTTTTATCTTTTTCTCTGATGAAACAAGTGGGAAAAGTTGATGTCCATGGTGCGCTATTCCTGAATTAAGCTGGTTGCTTTCGTGAGGCAACGGGAAGTTTAGACAGAGTTAATGAGTGGGAGGTTGGTTTGAGTCATGGACTGGTCTGCATTCACCAAGCTTTGAAGTTTCTCGCAGTCTTGGACAGAGCAGGAGCCATACCAAGCTAGAATGTTATTTACGGTGCATCTGTAAAAGTTGGTGCAGTCACAGCTGACATGCCAAATGTCTGTAAACCTCTGAGAAAATAGAGGCGTTCGGAGACTTTTTTAATTATCGGGACGTCATGGAGGAACCAGGAAAGGTTTTTCGTGATGTGGACCGTAAAACGTGAGGCTCTCGACTATGTCAACTTCATCCCATTGATGTAGATAGGGGCATGTACTCCACTAGACTTCCAGAAGTCGATTTGCTTTGTTGACATTGAGGAAGAGATTATTGTTGTCGCTCCAGTTCACCAGATTCTGTGTCTCTTCCTCCGACCCACTGCAGGTGTCATCAGCAAACTTGGAAATCGAGTTGGAGGGGAATTTGGCCACACAGTCACAAGTGACTCAGGAGTTTAGGAAGGGGCTGAGGACGCAGCCTTACGGGGTACCGCTGTTCAGGATGATTGTGAAGGAGATGTTGTTGATTGTCCTTAATTTTTCTGTCTATGGATTAGGAAGTATTAGGAAGTTCAGGATCAAATTGCAGAGGCAGGAGCCAAGCCCAGGGCCACGGACTTTGGACATGAGTTTCGTAGGACTAATGGTGTTGCAGGCTGAGCTGTAGTTGATAAACACGAGTCTGTGTTCCAGGGTTCACTGTCGGGCCAGGGCGATGGCATTGTGGACCTGTTGTGGATGTCGGTGAACTGTCGTGGATCCAGGCAATCTGGGAAGCCGGAACTGATTCATGCCATGACTAACCTTTTGATGCATTTCATAATATTGGACATCAGAGTCACCGGACGATAGGCATTAAGGCAGCCTGCTTGGCTTTTCCTTTGGTACTGGCCTTTGTTTGAGTTTTACCTGGTGCATAGATTGGCAACCTTCCTGCCGAGAGAGGACTGATGCAGCTGCACTGGTCCAGTAGACCAACGTGGGACAGCAGTAATCGCACTGAGCATTATGGACGACAGCTATTCGCTGAACCCTGAAGCTTTCTCCCACTCTTGAAAGCAAACACTGGAAGTTGTGTTCTGTGCCAATCGAGTGTGAGATTACTATTTTTTTCCTGTGTTGTGCTAACAGTGGCCACAATGCTGTGATCTCCTCTCCAGGGTACAGTTCTGTGTAAATATAATAGAGATTCCGTGCTGTCAAGGCATCAGGGTCTCCCTCTGCCAATTGTTAGTATTGTCCAGAGGCAAGGGTCAAACCAGCCCTCTTTGGTCCCAGCTCTGTTGCAGGGGTTGTCAGTAAACTGTCTGAGAGACGACAGATTACCATCAACAGGACTCCAGTCTGGATTTTCTGTCAGGGTTTACTCCCTCATCCTTGGAGCTAAGTGAGGGTCAATGTTGTGGACTCTCCGGAAAGCTCTCTCCCAAATGTATACCACTGTGGTGCTACCATGGAGCAGCACGGTGACACAGTGGTTAGCACTGCTGACTCAAAGCGTCAGGGACCTGGGTTCAATTCCAGGCTTGGGTCACTGTCTGTGTGGAGTTTGGACCTTCTCCCCGTGTCGGTGTGGGTTTTCTCCGGATGCTCCACTTTCCTCTCACACTGCAAAAGACGTGCTGGTTTAAAAAAAAAAAGTGATTTTATGTGTGTACATTTTTTTTTTTTTTTAACCCATCCTCAGTCCAAATGGTAACTTCTTTCCCTGACTCCTGTCTAATTTTAGTCTTTATTTCCCTTCCTGACAGTGAACATAATCACAATTGTGACACTGACGAGCAGAAACTGTCTTCTGTCCAAATGTGTGACTCGTTACCTGGTGGCCATGTCAGCGGGGGATCTGCTGGTCGTTATCCTCGACCTGATATTCAGACACATTCCCATTCTTTATTGGGAACAGTTTGATTTCCTGCTGTCGCTCCCCGTGTGTAACATCCACGCCGTCCTGCTTTATGCAGCCACTGACTGTTCTGTCTGGTTCACCGTCACTTTCACCTTTGATCGATTTGTGGCCATTTGCTGCCCCAAGCTGAAGAGTAAATATTGCAGTGAGAAATCGGTGGCTGTGGTTCTGGGAACAGTGACGGTGCTGAGCTGTTTAAAGAACATTTCCTGGTATTTTATGTTATTAAATGGATATCGGCTGGGGAACGACCCCTGGTTTTGTGATTACACACAGAATGTTCTGTTATCTCCGGTCTGGGGAACAATCGAGTTCCTCCACAATATTCTAACCCTAGCTGTCCCGTTCGTCCTGGTTCTGCTGCTCAACGTTTTCACCGTCAGACACATTTTAATGAGCAGCAGAGCCCGCAGGAGACTCCGGACTCACAGCAGTGGGGAGAATCCCAGAGACCCAGAGATGGAGAGTCGCAGGAAATCCATCATTTTACTGTTTGTTATCTCAGCCAATTTCATCCTCTTATGGTCGACATTAATGGTTTATTCTATATGGAGTCGGATGTATTATTTGGGCTATCGGTCGGTATGGTTAGATTCTTATGTTCTGGAATTTGGTTTCATGTTGCAACTCACAAGTTGTTGTACAAACACTGCTATTTATGCTGTGACACAGACTCACTTCAGGCAGCAGCTAATAAATCTGCTGAAATATCCCCTTACTGCAATTCTTCAACTCATTAGACCCTGACAGGAAACTACAACTACAAGACCCCTGACTCTTTCTATTGGACTTTCAAATATAAATAACTAACAGCCTCACAGAGACAGAGAGAGTGACAGATAAAAAGAGAGAGAGGGCAGTGAGAGCAAAACTGGGAGTGACAGAGAGACGAAGGTTGACAGAGAGAGGGAAGGGTACAAATACATGGAGCGTGACAGAGTTTGAAAGAGTTTCTAACAGATATAGGGAGAGAAGCAGAGAGAGCGAGAGAGAGAGAGAGAGAGAAAGAACAGAGACAGATAGGGACTCTCCCAGAGCGAGAAAAACAGGGATAGAGATTGGGGGAAATGGGGAGGGAGATGGACAGGGAATGAGAAAGGGATACAGATGGAAGGATGTAACGAGAGAGGGAGACTAAATCGGAAAGGGAGACAGAAAGAGAGGCAGAGAGAAACAGAGACAGAGACAGAGAGCGTCAGCGAATTTGAAACAGTGAGACTGAATGAGTACAATGGACACAGCAAGCGCAAAAGACAGAGCGAGGTAGAGAGAGAGAGAAAGACAGAGAAATAAGAAAACGGGGACAGAGAAGGAGAGGGAGGAGGAGAGTGAGACTGAGAGGGAGGAGGAGACACGGAGGAAGAGTGTAAAGAGGTGAATGAGTGAGATGCAGAGAGACAGTAAGAGACACAGAGAAACAAGCAGAGAGAGAGAGACAGAGAGTGAGATACAGAGAGAGGCATGCACAGAAAGACAGAAAGAGACAGACAGAGAGACATACTGAATGACTTTAACGATAACCATCAGGTGGAGTTATTGGAATATGAGCTCCCTGATTGAGACAGTTAATGCTGTCCAATCCGGGAGCCCTGCAGACGTATATAATATGGTGTGTCTCGGTTACCGGAAGTCAGGGTGTGTACACTCTGGGTGTGGATGTGATGGACTGGTGGTTTTATCACTACACTATTAATACAGAAACTCAGCTAAAGTTCTGTGCACCCGGGTTCGAATCCCGTCACAGCAGATGGTGGAATTTGAATAAATATATCTGGAATTCAGAATCAGCTGGTGACCATAAAACCAGTGTCGATTTTCGGAAAAATCCATCTGGTTCACCAATGTCCCAGGGAAGGAAATCTGTCGTCCTTATGTGGTCAGGACTAAATGTGACTCCAAGTGGTTGACACTTAATTGCCCTCTGAACATGGGCAACTAGGGATGGGCAATAAATGCTGGCCGGCCAGTGACACCCAAGTCCCAAGAGTGAATACAAATACTTTGTACTGGGAAATTTTAAACAAACGGTAAACTGTTTCTCACAGCTGGATAAATACCCAATGCCTCTGATTGAGGACTTAGCTTCAAAGCTGGCAGGAGGATTCTTGTTTCCAATTATGAACTTATTCACGTGCACTTATACTGACAGCTAGATGAGGATTCCCAGCGATATTCAACAATTCATACTCAGAGGAAGTTTAACATTTATAAAGTGTCAAATGTAGGCTTACATTAACACTGCAATGAAGTTAATGCGAAAATCGCCTAGTCGCCACTCACTGGTGCCTTTTCGAGTAACACTGAGGGAGAATTTAGCATGGACACTGCACCTAACCAGCACGTCTTTCAGACAGTGGGAGGAAACCAGAGTAAACCCACGCAGATACAGAGAGAATGTGCAGACTCCGCACAGACAATGACCCAAGCCAGGAATTGAACCCAGGTCTCTGGAGTTATGAGGCAGCAGCGCTAACCACTGTGACACCTCGTCTACGGTGATCGTTTGGGCAAAGAAATTCCAGAAGGAACTGCATGACGGTGCAGCCCATAATATTGGCCCATATCCAGCTGTGGGCTTTATTACTGTCCGCCTACCATTATTGATTGGAACACCTTCCAGGAGGCCGAGTCGTTCAGGTAGGTGCCTTGAGTTGGCTACGATTAACAGACACTTGTCATATTCCCAATGGAAGAGACGGTAATCATGAACTTTCTCAAAACTCTCCCAGTGGCAGCCAATAATATTCGGCTGTGGACGTAAGATTACCCATTCCTGAATGAATTGAAGCAGCGAGTGCTGATGGGGGAATCCAAATGGCCATTACAGCCTGAATTGCACCCATATTGGAGTGGCAGACAGCAGCTGACTGTGGAAGATGGCACACGCCTTTGGGGTTTAAGAGTGTCATCCTGAGCCAGGGTCACCATCCCATGGTGAACTTTACCATGGCCACCCAGGAGTGGCAAACTGAAGATCCTCCAAGTTGCCATGTCTGGTGGCCAGGTATGGATCCGAATATTTGCCCGTGGGTCAGTGTTGACAATATCAACAAGGGCAGAAGTACCACCAATTACTACTCTTCACACTTGGGAATGGCCAGGACATCCGTAGACGTGGCTGCACACGGAAATCATGTGGTCTATGTTCCTGGTAATGGTAGATGCTGATTCAAAATGGATGGCCGTACACAGGGTGAGTTACTCAAACACAAGGACAAGAGTGGAGAAACTTCACACCTCTTTCATGACACCCGGGATCCCGGAAATGTTAGTTTCTGAAAATGGACCACCCTTCATCAGCCAGGAATTTGTGCATTCGATGAAGTTGGACAGAATTTGACACGTTAGGGTAGTGTCATATTATCCATCATCCAACGGCCTGGCAGCAAGCGCGGCCTAAACAGTAAAAGCAGGTTCAAAATACCATCCCTCAGTCTCTTTGGACACCAAACCATCCAGATTTCATCTTCAATTACAGAATGACACCCCCCAACCTCCCCCCGACCTCCCCTCTTCAACAACTGGAATAGCCCCAGCAGAGTTGGTCATGGGAAGTTCACTCCGCCCAGTGTTAAGTCTGACCTTCTGAGGGCGGGAGCTAACAGCCAGTCCCGTTCCCACCAGCCGGGAGAGGCACCTAAAGGCAGGTGATAGGTTATTGGTAAAGAATCATGGCAATGGATCCACGTGGTTATGAGGCACGGTCGAGTCTGGAACAGGGCCAGTTTCCTATCAAGTCCGCTTGGGAGATACCATCCTATGGGAATGCTTCAATCATCTACAAGCCATGAAGCCCCAGGCCGTGCAGGAAAAATCAATTCCCAGCAGACCGGGAACTTTGGAAAGAATTCCAGGCTCTCCGGCTCCTGTTCCTCATCTCCGCCAGTGGGAACCTCGGAGTCTGAAATGATCACAGTGGGTTTAGCCTCTCGATCACATTGTCACCCGATAAAGGGAACTCGGGCCACACGCTCATGGTGGAAGAGGCGAGCTCCGGTCTGCTGAACCCCACTCACTTCCGAGGCTGAGCAGCAGGAACCGGACCCAGCATTGAAACTCCAAAAAAGGCTTCCAAGGTGGTCAGCCCTCGGCGGTTACTCAGACCTAGAGGCGGAGGGGATGCAGTGACTTCAATCAGGTTCATGTGTTGGACACGGGCAAATATAAACTACCAAACTGAGGCCTGTGAAATGTGCCCACTCAGGGAGCTCCACAGAGTGCAAGCTGCAGAGAGTGAAGCACTGAGAGCTGGGGTAAGTGTGGGAGTTTAGGGAAGTGGGTGGAGAGGTATTGCTGTGTCTTGTGTCCCTTACTGCCCGGTCCCTTACGGCCAGGTCCAGGGCGGGTAGGTGTCCCCCAGACATTACTGTTCAGAAAGTGACGTGAGCAGATGTGTTTATTGAGACTTTCAGAAGACTTTTGACAAGTTCTCACATAGCAGACTGCCATGCAAAGTGAAAGCACATGGGATTGCAGGCAATGTTTTGAGACGGATAGAAAGCTGGTTCACTGATAGAAAGCAAAGAGTTGGCGATAAATGGGCCTTTTTCTGATTAGCAGTCAGTGTCTAGTGGGGTTCTGCAGGAATCTGTGCACGGACCCCAACTGTTCACATTATATATTAATTATTCTGAAAATGGAACTAAATGTATCATCTCCAAATTTGCAGATGATAAAAGGTGTGTGAGGGTGAGCTATGAGAAACATGCAGACATGCCCTGTAACTCAGAGGGCTAAGGAAAAGAGGAGGAAGGCGGTATTAATCGGGGACTCGATGGTGAAGGGGACAGACAGGCGTTTCTGCGGAGGTAGGCTGGAGTCTCGCATGGTGGTCTGCCTCCCTGGGGCCGGGATCCAGGATGTCGCTAGTCGCGTCCCGGAAATCCTGAGGTGGGAGGGAGAGGAGCCTGAGGTAGCGGTACATATTGGTACCGCTGATGTGGGTAGGAAGGGAGAAGGGGTCATGAAAAGGGAGTACAGGGAATTAGGGAGACAGCTGAGAAAGAGGAAAGCAAAGGTAGTAATCTCAGGATTACTGCCTGTGCCACGGGAAGGTGAGGGCAGGAATGGAGTGAGGTGGAAGATGAATGTGTGGCTGAGGGAGTGGTGCAGGGGGCAGGGATTCAGGTTCCTGGACCATTGGGACCTATTTAGGGGCAGGGGTGATCCGTATACAAAAAACGGGTGGAACTTGAATCACAGGGGGACAATATCCTGGCCGGTAGGTTGGCTAAGGCTAGTGGGGAGAATTTAAACTAGATAGGTTGGGGGGAGGGGAGCTAGAAGAGTTGACTAGGATCAAGGAACTAATTGATAGGGGGGAGGATGCAGGGGTAAGGGGAATTACAAAATTAATGGTAGAGGAGAGGGTGCAAGTGAATGAAGGCGGTAATTTAGATAAGGGAGTAGAGGGAGACGGTGTTCGCGACTCATCAAAGCGGGTCCAGATAAAAGCTGGAATAAGGACACTTTGCCTGAATGCACGAAGCATTCGGAACAAGGTAAATGAGTTGATGGTGCAAATCAGCACAAGTGGGTACGATCTAGTGGCCATTACCGAAACGTGGCTGAAAGGTGACCAGGACTGGGAGATGAATATCCAGGGGTATCAGGCGTTTAGGAAGAATAGGCAGGAAGGAAAAGGTGGTGGGGTGGCGCTCTTAATAAGAGATAATATCAGGGTAGTACTGAGGGATGACATAGGCTCTGAGGAACAAAACGTGGAATCATTATGGGTAGAGATGAGGAATAGTAGAGGGAGAAATACACTAGTAGGTGTGGTATATAGGCCCCAAAATAATAATGTTGAGGTAGGGAGGGCTATAAACAAGCAGATAAGGGATGCGTGTAAAAACGGAACGGCAATAATCATGGGGGACTTCAACATGCACATTGACTGGCAGACTCAAGTCGGTAAGGGTGGAATGGAGGAAGAGTTCTTAGAATGCTGTCGGGATAGTTTCCTTGAACAGCATGTTACGGAACCGACGAGGGAACGAGCTATTTTGGATCTGGTATTGTGTAACGAGGTAGGTAGAATTAAGGATCGTATTGTGAAGGACCCTCTTGGGTCTAGTGACCACAATATGGTCGAATTTCTGATTCAGATGGAAGAGGAGAAAGTTTGGTCCCAACCAGTGTCCTCTGTTTGAACAGAGGGAAATATGATAGGGTGAGGGATGAATTGGCTAAGGTAGACTGGGAGAGCAGGCTGGCAGGTAGGATAGCTGAGGAACAGTGGAGGATTTTTAAGGAGATCCTTTTCAGTTCTCAGCAAAAATATATTCCAGCAAAAAACAAGGATTGTAAGAAAAGGGAGAACCAGCCGTGGATAACGAAGGAAATAAAGGAGAGTATTAAAATAAAAACAGCTGCGTACAGAGTGGCCAAAAATAGTGGAGAAACAAGTGATTGGGAAAAGTTTAAGAAACAACAAAGAGAGACTAAGAAAGCGATAAAGAAAGGAAGGATAGACTATGAAGCTCGGCTAGCAATTAATATAAAAAATGATAGTAAAAGTTTTTATAAATATATAAAAAGGAATAGAGTGGCGAGAGTGAATGTTGGACCCTTGGAGGACGAGAGGGGGGAGTTAATAGTGGGAAATGGGGATATGGCTGAGTCTTTAAATACGTTTTTTGTGTCGGTCTTCACGGTGGAGGACACAAATAGTTTGCCAAATATTAACGAAAGAGGGTTGGCAGCAGGAGAAATACTTAATACAATTAATGTTACCAGAGAGGCAGTGCTGGGTAGACTAATGGGACTGAAGGTGCACAAGTCCCCGGGTCCGGATGGAATGCATCCCAGGGTTTTGAAAGAAATGTCAGAGGTAAGAGTGGATGCGTTAGTGATTATTTATGAAAACTCGTTGCATTCTGGGGTAGTGCCGGTTGATTGGAAAACGGCTAATGTTACGCCGCTGTTTAAAAAAGGAAGGAGACAAAAGGCGGGTAACTATAGGCCGGTCAGCTTAACGTCTGTAGTAGGGAAAATGCTGGAATCCATTATTAAAGAGGAGATAGCAGGGCATCTGGATAGAAATGGTTCGATCAATCAGACGCAGCATGGATTCATGAGGGGAAGGTCGTGCTTGACGAACATGTTGGATTTTTATGAAGATGTGACTAGGGCGGTTGATGGAGGAGAACCGGTGGATGCGGTGTTTTTGGATTTCCAAAAGGCATTTGATAAGGTGCCCCATAAAAGGCTGCTGAAGAAGATTAGGGCAAATGGAGTTGGGGGTAGTGTGTTAAAGTGGATTGGGGACTGGCTATCCGACAGGAAGCAAAGAGTCGGAATAAATGGGTGTTTTTCCGGTTGGAGGAAGGTAACTAGTTGCGTGCCGCAGGGATCGGTACTCGGGCCGCAACTATTTACCATTTATATAGATGATCTGGAGGAGGGGACGGAGTGTAGGGTAACGAAGTTTGCCGACGACACAAAGATAAGTGGAAAAGTGAATCGTGTGGAGGACGGAGAAGATCTGCAGAGAGATTTGGACAGGCTGAGTGAGTGGGCGAGGATATGGCAAATGGAGTATAACGTTGATAAATGCGAGGTTATACACTTTGGAGGAAATAATAACAAATGGGATTACTATCTCAATGGAAACAAATTAAAACATGCTACCGTGCAAAGGGACCTGGGGGTCCTTGTGCTTGAGACGCAAAAGCCCAGTCTGCAGGTACAACAGGTGATCAAGAAGGCAAATGGGATGTTGGCCTATATTGCGAGGGGGATAGAATATAAAAGCAGGGATGTCTTGATGCACCTGTACAGGGCATTGGTGAGGCCGCAGCTGGAATACTGTGTGCAGTATTGGTCCCCTTATATGAGGAAGGATATATTGGCATTGGAGGGAGTGCAGAGAAGGTTCACCAGGTTGATACCGGAGCTGAGGGGTTTGGATTATGAGGAGAGGCTGAGGAGATTGGGTTTGTACTCGTTGGAGTTTACAAGGATGAGGGAGGATCTTATGGAGACTTATAAGATAATGCGGGGGCTGGATAGGGTGGAGGCGGAGAGATTCTTTCCACTTAGTAAGGAAGTTAAAACTAGAGGACACAGCCTCAAAATAACGGGGAGTCGGTTTAAGACAGAGTTGAGGAGGAACTTCTTCTCCCAGAGGGTGGTGAATCTCTGGAATTCTCTGTCCACTGAGGTGGTGGAGGCTACCTCGCTGAATATGTTTAAAGCACCGATGGATGGATTCCTGATCGGTAAGGGAATTAAGGGTTATGGGGATCAGGCGGGCAAGTGGTACTGATCCACGTCAGATCAGCCATGATCTTATTGAATGGCGGGGCATTCTCAAGGGGCTAGATGGCCTACTCCTGCTCCTATTTCTTATGTTCTTATGTTCTTATGCTTCAGTGTGATTTGAACAGGCTCAATGTGTGGGCATGTGCAAAGCAGTTGCAGTAAAATGTGGATAATTGTGAGGTTATCCAATTTAGCATCAATAATAGGAAGACAGATTATTATTTGAATGGGTGTAAATTGAGAGAGGTGGATACTCAGCGAGACCTTGGTGTCCGTATGCATCAGTAAGTGAAAGTCAGCGCGCATGTACAACAGGCAGTAAAGAAGACAACTGTAATGCTGCCCTTCATAGGGATAAGATTGGAGTACAGGAATAGAGATGTGTCACTGCAGTTGTACAGGGCATTGTTGAGGCCACACTTCGAGTATTCTGTGCAGTTCTGGTGTTCTTATCTGAGGAAGGATATCCTCGCTAGAGAGGGAGGACAGCGAATGTTTACTAGGCTGATTCCTGGGATGGCAAGTCTGTGATATGAAGAGAGACTAAGTCGGTTAGGGCTTTATTCATTGCAGTTCATTAGAGTGAAACATATAATATTGCACCATGTTTAGACAGGGTAGATTCAGAAAGAATGTTCCTGATGCTCAGGGAGTTGTGGACTAGGGTTCATGGTTTGAGGATAAGCATCAACCTTTTAGAACAGAGGTGAGGAGAAATTTCTCCACTCTGATGATCTATGGACTTCGCTACCACAGAAAGTAGCTGAGGCCAAAACCTTTCGTGATTTCAGGAAGAAATTATGTATCGCTCTTGGGGCTAAAGTGATCATGGGATATGGGAGCAAGGGATGGTCAGGATATTGAAGTTGATGATGATCCATGATCAAACTGAATGTCGGAGCTGGGTCGAAAGGCCGAATGGCCTGCTCCTGCTGTTCCTATATTTCAATGTTTCTATGATTGTGAAGCTGAGGTGAGTCTGTACACGGTGTGAATCTGAACATGATCCGAGTCCGAACCTTGTGTGAATCTGAACAGCGTCTCTGTCTGAACTTGGTGCGGGGCCTCTCGACATGATTGCCAGTATTCCACTTGCCTTCCTAACTGCCGATTCAACCTGCACGTTAACCTTTAGAGAATCTTGAACAAGGCCTCCCAAATTCCTTTGTGCATCTGATTTCCGAAGCATATCCCCATTTAGAAAATAGTCTATGCCTCCATTCCTCCTTCCAAAGTGCATAACCTCACACTTTTCCTCATTGTATTCCATCTGCCCCCTCTTTATCCACTGTCCTAACCTGTCCAAGTCCTTCTGCAGCCCTCCTCCTCCCACTCCCCCCGCCCACTTCCGCAATACTCCCTGTCCCTCTGCATATCATTGCATCATCACCAAACTTAGCAACAGTGCCTTCATTTTATTTTTCCAAATTATTAATGTATATTGTGAAAAGTTGTGTTCCCAGCACCGATCCCTGAGGCACACCACTAGGTTACTGGCTGCCATCCTGAAAAACGATTCCTTCATCCCCACTCTCTGCTTCTGCCACTCAGACAATCCTCTATCCATGCCAGGATCTTGCCCTCAACACCATTGGCCCTTAACTTATATAACAGTCTCCTATGCTGCGCCTTATCAAAGGATTCTGGAAATCAAAATAAATCAGGTTCTCGCTATCTAACTTCCTTGTTACCTCCTCAAAGAACTCGAACCGATTTGTCAGACATGAGCTCCCCTTGACAAAGCCGTGCTGACTCAGTCCTACTTTATCATGCACTTCCAAGTACACTGTGATCTCATCTTTAATAATGGACCCTAAAATCTTGCCAATGAACGAAGTCAGTCTAACCGGCCTATAATTTCTCATCTGCTGCCTCCCTCCCTTCTTAAACAGCGGTGTTACATCAACTACTTTCCAGTCCTCTGGTACCCTCCCTGCCTCCAGTGATTCCTGAAATATCACCACCAATGCCTCCACAATTTCCTCAGCTATCTATTTTAGAACCCTGGGGTTTAGTCCATCCGGTCCAGGTGATTTATCCACCTTCAGACCTTTCAGTTTCCCCAGAACCTCCTCCTTAGTAATGACCACTACACTCAGCTGTGCCCCCTGACTCTCCTGGAGCTCTGGCATCCCACTGGTGTCTTCAACCATGAAGACTGATGCAAAGTAACGATTCAGTTCCTCTGCCATTTCTTTGTTTCCTATTATTCCTTCTCCAGCCTCATTTTCCAGTGATCCAATGGTTATTTTTGCCTCTCTCTTAACTTTTATATCTTGGAAAAACTCCTCCTGTTTTTTTTTATAATACGAGCTCGCTGACACTCATATTTCATCTTCTCCCCCCTTATTGCTTTTTTAAGTTGTCCTCTGCTCGCTTCCCAATCTTCTGCCTTCCCACTAATCCTTGCCACTAAGGATGCTTTCCCTTTTGTGTTTCTGCTGTCCTTGGCTTCCCCGTCAGCCATGGATTCCTCGTCCTCCCTGTGGCATGTTTCCTCCTCCTTGGGATGAATTTCTGTTGTGCCTCCCAAATAACTCTCAAGAACTCCTGCCATTGCTGTTCCACTGTCTCCCCTGCTCGGCTCCCTTTCCAATCAACTCTGGCCAGCTCCTCCCTCATGTCTTTGTAATTACCTTTATTTAATTGTAATACCGTTACATCTGATTCCAGCCTCTCCCTCTCAAACTGCAGGGTAAATTCTATCATATTGTGATCACTGCTCCCTCAGGGTTCCTGCACCTTCAGTTCCCTGATCAATTCTGCCTCATTACACATCGCCAAATCCAGAATTACCTGTTTCCTAGTCGGCTCTGTTAGAAGCTGCTCCAAAAACCATCTCTTCGACATTCCACAAATTCCTTCCCTTGGGATCCACGACCTACCTGATTTTCCCAGTCCACCTGCATATTGAAGTCCCCCATGATGATTGTAATGTTGCCTTTTCTATCTCCTGATTAATTTTCTGCCCCTCATTCTCTCACTATCCTCATCCCTACCCTCAGACTGTACTTTACCCTTTACCTCCGCCAATCGTACCCGATGTTTACATTTGAAGGCCAGTTTCCGAAGTTCAAAGTCTTTCGATTTTTCCTTTTCCCTTTTGCCTGTAATTCAGATTGATTTAATTATTTTGCTTGCTGTTCCTCTCTTTCCTTTTCTTTTCCCTGTAATTCAAATAGTTTTAATTCACTACTTTTAAGCTCCTCTCCCTCTCACATCAACACTATCCTGTAACTTCAACACACACCCTCACCTCAACACACTCCCGCTCACCTCAGTACTCCCCTTCCCCTCTCCACACAATCTCTATCACACAGACATTACACCGGGCAGCACGGTAGCACAGTGGTTAGCACTGCTGCTTCACAGTTCCAGAGACTTGGGTTCGATTCCCGGCTTGGGTCACTTTCTGTGTGGAGTTTGCACATTCTCCTCGTGTCTGCGTGCGTTTCCTCCGGTTTCCTCCCACAGTCCAAAGATGTGCGGGTTAGGTTGATTGGCCAGACTAAAAATTGCCTTAAGTGTCCTGAGATGCGTAGGTTAGAGGGATTAGTGGGTAAATATGTAGGGGTGTGGGGGAAGGGCCTGGGTGGGATTGTGGTCGGTGCAGGCTCGATGGGCCGAATGGCCTCTTTCTGTACTGTAGGGTTTCTTTCTATGATTTCTATGTTTTATATTGAGTCAGTTTCATTTGTAACTGAATTCTCGCCATTTCCAACGATTCTGACTGAGCTTCTGACAATTCCAAATGTTGTGCTATTGCCATAATTATCTCTCCTTTCTGTACTCTGTCAGGCAATGTCAACTGCAGTGTGTTTCCAATTCCAAAAGCTTTGCTTTAGTCACTATCTGTCAGGTAACTTGCGTGACTTCCTCCACCCGCAGAAACTTCTGAGCCTCTGAAAGAGACATTAATCCAAACCACACTCCCTATTTAAACTGGAATACAACACCTGAAAAGAAAACACAAATCTGCTCACCGCTCACTGTCTTTGAGTTCACTAATCACAAATCAATCAAGAAATACAGGTTTCAATCCCGGAGCCCCCAGTTGTTCTCAGTCAGGTTGGATACTTCCAGGTGTTTCATGAAGCTCGAGTGACCTGTAACTCTTTACCTTGAATCTGGCTGGAAGGAGCACGAGAGGTTTCACTTCAGGTGTGAGTGAACTGACCCACGAAGAACTCTTATTCAATACAAAGTTTAATTAAGAATATTGTTGACATGTGTAGTAAGACAATTAGCAAGAACATTTAACAATTACAAACAAGAAACACAACAACCACGATAATGTACAACTCTGAAGGACATATCTCTGGTATTTTCCAACCAAAGCCAACATCCAATCCACAAAACCCTCCAAATCACCACAATACAGCAGAGGTTAATGCCGAATTATTACACGTGTCCAGCCTCCTGGGCTGAATGCTCAAAATCCCTTGAGAAACTCAGAAGAGGTTGCAGTCGAATCTATTTGGCAAAACACAGCCTTTTCAAAAGAGAAGGACAGGGAGAGGGAGAGAGATTGCGTCTGAGCTTGCTGCTGAACTGCTTCCCAAAACTAAAATAAAATACCAAAAAAAAACTACCACCTGACTGCCACAGCTTAGCTCCACCTCCATGGAAGCTGCATGATTTAAACAATAATTCTTCAAGGAACACTCACATGACAACATTAACACTCTCACTCTCAACTCAGCACTCCCCATTACCCCAACACTCTCTCTCTCACACCAACACTGTCCTGTCACTTCAATACACTCCCTCACCTCAACTCACCCCCGCTCACCTCAATACTCCCCTTCCCCTCTCTACACAATCTCTATCACACAGACATTACACCCTTTCTCCTCAACACTATCCGTCTCGCTTCTAAATTCTCCCCCTCACACCCGAATTCACCGCCTGCGATCCACACATCCCTTATTTCAAAACCCACCCCTTCTGATCTCAGCGACCACTCCTATCTAAACACTCCCCGTTCTCCTTAATACTCCCCCTCACACATCAACACAGCCCTCTCACATGAACATCCCTCCCCTCAGCTCGACATGCCCCATTACCTTAACACTATTGTGTGCAGTTCTGTTCACCTCACTACAAGAAGGATGTGGAGACACTGGAAAGAGTGCAAAGGAGATTTACCAGGATGCTGCCTGGTTTGGAGGGTTGGTCTTATGAGGAAAGGTTGAGGGAACTTGGGCTTTTTTCTTTGGAGTGGAGGAGGTTGAGAGGAGACTTGATAGAGGTTTATACGATGATGAGGGGGATAGATAGAGTGAACGTTCAAAGACTATTTCCTCGGGTGAATGGAGCGGTCACTAGGGGGCATAATTATAGGGTTCATGGTGGGAAATATAGGAAGAATGTCCGAGGTCGGTTCTTTACTCAGAGAGTGGTTGGGGTGTGGAATGGACTGCCTGCAGGGATAGTGGAGTCAGAAACTTTAGGAACATTTAAGAAGCTATTGGATAGGCACATGGAGTACTTCGGGATGATAGGGAGGAAATAGCTTGATCTGGGTTTCAGACAAAGCTCGGCACAACATCGTGGGCCGAAGGGCCTGTTCTGTGCTGTACTGTTCTCTGTTCTATGCCGTGCCTCAATGGAACAATGTCTCCCTCATGACAAAACTCCCCTTCTCACCCCTCAAAAACACCTCCCCTCAACCCAGCACTCTCCACCACCTCAACACATCCCCACACACCAACACACATCCCCGCACCTCAACACATCCCCTCTCATCGCAACAGGCAAATTCTCACCTCAACACTCAACTTCTCACATCTATATTCTCCCATTGAGGTCAACATCATTCCCTCTCACCAGAACACCCCCTCTCAGCTCAACACTCCCCCACTCAACACAACTCACCCCCTCCCACCTTAACATATTCACCCCCTCACATCAATCCTCCCACTCACCTCTACATTACCCCACGCATCACAACACTACCCATCTCATCTCTATACTCCCCACTCAGCTTCACACTCTCAACTCAACATCCCCAAGAGATAAATCTCCCGTCCCACACCGCATGGGAGTCGGAGCAGACGGGCACAGACCGTGTGATGATCCCATTACCTCTGGTGGGATTATCCGATTTAGGGGTGAGCGCGGGGGACAAATCTCACCCTCTGTCTCACCACAACATTCTCCCCCCATCACGTCAGCTCTCCCTTCTCATCTCAGCACATTGCCTCACCTCAGCTCCCGCCATCTCAACTCAACTTTTCCCCCTCTCACCTCAACAAACCCCCCCCCTCATCTCAATACACCCCCTCATGTCATCACTCTCCCTCTCACTTCCACACACCCCTTTCACCTCAACAATCTCTCTCTCTCACATCAACAATTTCCTCTCATCTTAACATTCCCCCGTCTGGTCACCGGTCTCGCTCTCAAATCCACACTCCCCCCTCGAACTCAACAATCTCCATCTCACCTCAACACTGTCTGTCTCTGACCCACTCTCCTCCTTCACACCTCAATAATCTCCATCTCACCTCAACACTCCCAGAATCACCTCAACACTGTCTGTCTCTGACCCACTCTCCTCCTTCACACCTCAACAATCTCCATCTCACCTCAACACTGTCTGTCTCTGACCCACTCTCCTCCTTCACACCTCAACAATCTCCATCTCACCTCAACACGCCCAGAATCACCTCAACACTGTCTGTCTCTGACCCACTCTCCTCCTTCACACCTCAACAATCTCACCTCTCATCTCAACTGTCTCCTCACATCTCAACACTGACCCACTCCTCAACATTTTCCAACCTCACCCCATCACTCACACTCCACTCAAGATATCCCCCTCCACATGATGCTCCCCCTCTCACATCAACATTCCCCCTCCAACCTCAACACACTCCCAGGCCTCAACAACCCCCGTTCCAGGTCACTCACTCTACCCTGCACTCTCCCCATCTCTCTTAGAAATCCTAGAAACCCAACAGTGCAGAAAGAGGCCATTCGGCCCATCGAGTCTGCACCGACCACAATCCCACCCAGGCCCTACCCTCTTATCCCGACATATTTACCCACTAATCCCTCTAAGCAATGCATCCCAGGACACAGTAAGGGCAATTTGAGCATGACCAATCAACCTAACAAGCATATCTTTGGACTGTGGGAGGAAACCGGAGCACCCGGAGGAAACCCACGCAGATACGAGGAGAACGTGCAAACTCCACACAGACAGTGACCCGAGCCGGGAATCGAACCCGGGTCCCTGGAGCTGTGAAGCAGCAGTGCTAACCACTGTGCTACCGTGCCGCCCAATCTCCTCAACAACCCTCTCCTCTCCTCAACCTTAACAATCTGCTCGCACCCTCTCTCCCATCCGCACTACACCCCCCCTCGCACCGTCTCTCCCCCCGCCTCGCACCCGCACTCCACCCCCCTCTCGCACCCGCACTCCACCCTCCCTCGCACCCGAACTCCACCCCCCCCGCACCCGCACTGCACCCCCCTCGCACCCGCACTCCACCCCCCTCGCACCCGCACTCCACCCCCCCTCGCACCCGCACTCCACCCCCCCTCGCACCCGCACTCCACCCCCCTTGCACCCGCACTCCACCTCCCTCGCACGCGCACTCCATCCCCCCTCGCACCCGCACTCCACCCCCCCTCGCACCCGCACTCCACCCCCTTCCCGCACCCGCACTCCCCCCCCCTCGCACTCCACCCCCCCATCGCACCCGCACTCCACCCCCCCGCACCCGCACTCCACCCCCCCTCGCACCCGAACTCCACCCCCCCCTCGCACCCGCACTCCACCCGCCCCTCGCACCCGAACTCCACCCCCCCTCGCACCCGCACTCCACCCCCCCTCGCACCCGCACTCCAACCCCCCCCTCGCACCCGCACTCCACCCCCCCCTCGCACCCGCACTCCACCCCCACTCGCACCCGCACTCCACCCCCACTCGCACCCGCACTCCACCCGCCCCCGCACCCGCACTCCACCCCCCTCTCGCACCCTCTCACGCCCCCTCGCACCCGCACTCCACCCCCCCGCACTCCACCCTCCCATCGCACCCGCACTTCACCCCCCTTCCCGCACCCGCATTCCACCCCTTTTCCCGCACCCGCATTCCACCCCCCCCCGCACCCTCTCACCCCCCCTCGCACCCGCACTCCACCCCCCCCGCACTCCACCGCCCCCTCGCACGCGCACTCAACCCCCCACTCGCACCCGCACTCCACCCCCCCTCGCACCCGCAATCCACCCCCCCCGCACGCGCACTCCACCCCCCCCTCGCACCCGCACTCCACCCCCCTCGCACCCGCACTCCACCCCCCCTCGTACCCGCACTCCACCCCCCCTCGCACCCTTTCACCCCCCTCGCACTCCACCCCCCCGCACTCCACCCCCCCTTGCATCCGCACTCCACCCCCCTCGCACCCGCACTCCACCCCCCCTCGCACCCGCACTCCACCCCCCCTCGTACCCGCACTCCACCCCCCCTCGCACCCTTTCACCCCCCTCGCACTCCACCCCCCCGCACTCAACCCCCCCTTGCATCCGCACTCCACCCCCCTCGCACCCGCACTCCACCCCCCCTCGCACCCGCACTCAACCCCCCACTCGCACCCGCACTCAACCCCCCACTCGCACCCGCACTCCACCCGCTCTCACTCCACCCCCCCGCACCCGCAATCCCCCGCTCGCACCCGCACTCCACACCTCTCGCACCCGCACTCCACCCCCACCTCGCACCCGCACTCCACCCCCCCCCTCGCACCCGCACTCCCCCCTCACTCCACCCCCACCTCGCACCCGCACTCCACCCCCCCTCGCACCCGCACTCTACCCCCCCTCGCACCCGCACTCCACCCTCTCGCTCCACCCCCCCCTCGCACCCACACTCCACCCCCCCTCGCACTCCACCCCCTCCTCGCACCCGCATTCCACCCCCCCTCGCACCCGCACTCCAAACCCCCCCTCGCACCCGCACTCCACACCCCCCCTCGCACCCGCACTCAACCCCACCTCTCACTCCACCCCCCCTCGCACCCGGACTCCCCCCCACTCTCACTCCACCCCCCCTCGCACCCGCACTCCACCCCCCCTCGCACCCGCACTCCACCCCCCCTCGCTCCCGCACTCCACCCCCCCGCACCCGCACACCTCCCCCCTCGCACCCGCACTCCACCCCCCCCTCGCACCCGCACTCCACCCCCACCGCACCCGCACACCTCCCCCCTCGCACCCGCACTCCACCCCCCCTCGCACCGTCATTCCCCCCCCTCGCACCCGCGCTCCACCCCCCCTCGCACCCGCACTCCACCCCCCTCGCACCCGCACTCCACCCCCCTCGCACCCGCACTCCACCCCCCTCGAACCCGCACTCCACCCCCCCTGCACTCCCCCCCTCGCACCCGCACTCCACCCCCCCTCGCACCCGCACTCCACCCCCCCTCGCACCCGCACTCCACCCCCCCTCGCACCCGCACTCCACCCCCCCCTCGCACCCGCACTCCACCACCCCCTCGCACCCGCACTCCACCCCCCCTCGCACCCGCACTCCACCCCCCCCTCGCACCCGCACTCCACCCCCCCCTCTCAACCGCACTCCACCCCCCTCGCACCCGCACTCCACCCCCCTCGCACCCGCACTGCACCCCCCCCTCGCACCCGCACTCCACCCCCCCTCGCACCCGCACTCCACCCCCCCCTCGCACCCGCAATCCACCCCCCCTCGCACCCGCACTCCACCCCCCCCTCGCACCCGCACTCCACCCCCCCTCGCACCCGCACTCCACCCCCCCCCCTCGCACCCGCACTCCCCCCCCATCGCACCCGCACTCCACCCCCCCCCCCTCGCACCCGCACTCCCCCCCTCTCCCAAGAAGCTAGATAAGGGCAGTGCCGTTGATGTTGTCTACATGGACTGCAGCAAGGCCTTTGACAAGGTACCACATGTAAGATTGTGGCATCAGGTTAAACCTCACGGGATCTAGGGTGATCCATCTAACCAGATACAAAACTGGCTTCTTGACAGAAGCTGCAGAGTGGTTGCAGAGAACTGTTTTTCAAACTGGAGACCTGTGACCAGTGCTGTGCCTCAGGGATAAGTGCTGGGTCCACTGTTATTTGTCATTAAATTAATGATTTGGATGAGAATATAGGAGGTATGGTTCGCACGTTTGCAGATGACACTAAGATTGGTGGCATAGTGGACAGTGAAGAAAGTTATTTCCAATTGCAATGGGATCTTGATCAATTGGGCCAGTGGGCTGACGAATGGCAGATGGAGTTTAATTTAGACAAATGCGATGTCATGCATTTTGGTAGATTGAACCAGGGCAGGACTTACTCAGTTAATGGTAGGGCGCTGGGGAGAGTTACAGAACAAAGAGATCTAGGGGTACATGTTCATAGCTTCTTTAAAATGGAGTCAAAGGTGGACAGAGTGGTGAAGAAGGCATTCGGCATGCTTGGTTTCATCGGTCAGAACATTGAATACAGGAGTTGGAATGTCTTGTTGGATTTGTACAAGACATTGGTAAGGCCAAACTTGGAATACTGTGTGCAATTCTGTTCACCCTATTATGGAAAGGATTTTATTAAACTAGAAAGAGTGCAGAAAAGATTTACTCGGATGCTACCGGGACTTGATGGATTGAGTTACAAGGAGACGCTGGATAGACTGGGACTTTTTTCTCTGGGGCGGAGGAGGCTGAGGGGTGATCTTATAGAGGTCTACAAAATAATGAGGGGCACAGATCAGCTCGATAGCCAATGTCTTTTCCCAAAGGTAGGGGAGTCTAAAACTAGGGGGCATAGGTTTAAGGTGAGAGGGGAGAGATACAAAAGTGTCCAGAGGGGCAATCTTTTCACACAGAGGGTCATGAGTGTCTAGAACAAGCTGCCAGAGGTAGTAGTGGAGGCGGGTACAATTTTGTCTTTTAAAAAGCATTTAAATAGTTACATGGGTATAGAGGGATATGGGCCAAACGCGGGCATTGGGATAAGTTTCGGGGTTTTAAAAAAAACGGGCGGCATGGACAAGTTGGGCCGAAGGGCCTGTTTCCATGCAGTAAACCTCTATGACTCTATCTATACATGTACCTTACTGGTCCTGGCAGCATGTGGTTGAGATAGTGCAAGAGGAGCTTTAGAATGTATCGAACCCCATGCTGTATCTGTCCTGGGAGTGTTTCATGGGGTCAGTGCAGAGGGAGCTTTAGAATGTATCTAACCCCGTGCTGTACATGTCCTGGGAGTGTTTGATGGGGACAGTGTAGAGGGAGCGTTACTCTGTATCTAACCCCGTGCTGTACCTGTCCTGGGAGTGTTTGATGGGGACAGTGCAGAGAGAGCTTTACTCTGTATATAACCCCGTGCTGTACCTGTCCTGGGAGTGTTTGATGGGGACAGTGTAGAGGGAGCTTTACTCTGTATCTAACCCTGTGCTGTATCTGCCCAGGGAGTGTTTGACGGGGGACAGTGTGGAGGGAGCTTTAGTCTGTTTATACCCCGTGCTGTACGTGTCCTGGGAGTATTTGATAGGTCAGTGCAGAGGGAGCTTCACTCTGAATATAACCCCGTGCTGTTTTTTTGGGAATGCGAAGAGATCTAATATTGTCTCTGCGCAGTAAAGGTTGATGGAAGAGTGCAGAGGCAGTTTTCTGTGTCCAACTGGTCTGTACCTGCTCCTGGAGAGATGGACAAGGACAGTGTAGCGTTACTTTTATTCTGTAGGATCCCCCCTCCCACTCCCCCCACCACACACAGCCCCCCACTCCACACAACCCAAACATCCGCCCGTTGTCCCTGCCCTGGGTGTGTTTGCTGGGGAAATTGCAGATGGAGTTTTATCTTGTGTTTCCTCTATGCTACACCTGTCCCTGCAGATGCAGAAATAACCTGATTCTTATTGGAACCAGGTATTTAGGAACAGCAGTGACCGCACTCTCCTTTCACAACCTGCACAGACACATTACTGAATTGCTCTGATTGTCAATACACATCCAGGTGCATGGCTAACCTCATCCCTACTGCCTTTACCTTCCAGGTGTATCACCGACTTCATTCTTATTACCAACTGACAAACGGATACATCACTGACCTCACTCTTATTGTCGCTACTGATTCCCTGCGACCCCCATGTTCCAAAACGAATAAAGGCAACACAGCAGCAGCGTCACACAAACTGTCTCAATAACCTTCAGCTCCTTCAATCATTCTAATCCTGGGCTGATCTCAACAACATAAAGTTTGAATGCAGAATGTAAGTTTGTTCCTCCACGAATACACTTGGTTTAAATAATTGCGGAACACAGCATCTATTTCAGGTCAAGCAGAGGTGGCAGTGTGGGAGCATGGTGCTAAATATCAGAATTATCTGTATCTGACTGCTCAGAGACCGGAATTAAAATAAATATATTCACTGCATGTGAAACATGTATAAAATGATATGCATTAAAAAGTTAATGCTGGTGTTCAGTGACTGGAACTAATGTTATTCACCTTGAGATCTCTATAAATGTACCTCTTCTGTTCTGTACAGTCAGTTGGAGAAACGGATTTCGAAATGTTTTTCAATTAGATTGTATCAGACCTCCACATGCATTTTCACAAATTCCCTCAATAAATCCCCAGCTGAATTTAACAAGGCAATCCCCACCAATTGAATTCTGGTTTTCACTCTGCGTGAGATGTCAGCCCCTCCGGGAATGTCACCCCGCTTGGTTAACGCTGACACACAGACTCACTGTTACTGGGAGATATTGCAAAGTGTTCTTGTGTTGGATCGGGTCATCTCACTGTCCCAATACTGCAAACAATCACAATATGGAACGGGTTCTCACTTCTACACAGGACAATTATTCCCCATTTGGCATTGATTGCAACCAGTTGGTCAATCTGATTTACTTTACTGGGGCAGTTTTCACCTGGCCTTCATCAATCGATGGATTGAGTTTAGGAGTCCGGGGATAATGATGCAGCTTTATAAGACCCTCGTCAGACCCCACTTGGAGTACTGTGCTCAGTTCCGGTCGCCTCATTACAGGAGGGACATGGAAATTATTGAAAGGGTGCAGAGAAGATTTACAAGGATGTTGCCTGGATTGGTTGGCATGCCTCATGAGGATATGTTGAGAGAGCTCGGTCTTTTCTCCTTGGAGAGATGAAGGATGAGAGGTGACCTGATAGAGGGATATAAGATGTTGAGTGGTAGAGATCAGGTGGACTCACAGAGGCTTTTTCCCAAGGCTGAAATGGCTGCTACGAGAGGACACAGGTTAAAGGTGCTGGGGAATAGGTACAGAGGAGATGTGAGGGGTAAGTTTTGCACTCAGAGGGTGGTGGGTGAGTGGAATCGGCTGCCGTCAGTGGTGGTGGAGGCAAATTCGATGGGGTCTTTTAAGAGACTCCTGGATGAGTACATGGGACTTAATAGGATTGAGGGTTCTTGGTAAGCCTATATATAAGCCTCGGTGGGTAGGGACATGACCGGCCCAACTTGTGGGCCGAAGGGCCTGTTTGTGCTGTAGCTTTTCTATGTTCTTTACAACAGAAAATGTTTGCAATTAATTCATTCGAATTCCCAAGTGTCTGAACTGTATTTCGGAAAGATCTGAAGGACTATTTCACAAACTATAACAACAAATTAACAGAAGACCATTCTTATAAAAGCACAAATGGAAAATATCAATATCAGTGAGGCTGCCCTGGGATTACTTCATGGACAGTGATGGAAACGTGTTTGATACAGAAGATACACGTCCCTTTTATCAGCCTGTTTGAATTGGCAGTGCAGCAAGACCATATACTTTACCCAGTGCTGTCCCTATCCTTGGAAATGTTCAATGGAAGCACAATTTACAGTAACCCAATGGCAAATACAGAAACATGGTTCAGAATGGGGTTCGACACAGAGTAAACACCCTTTTCAGTGAACTATTCAATGGGACACTGCAGAGTGAGCTTTGCTCTGTCTGCAATCCCGTGTGTAACTGTTCTGGGAGGGTTTCAGAGGGCAGTATCAAGAGGAGATGTATCTGTATTGAACTTTGCTTCACCCATATCTGGGATTTTTTTCTGGCAATATACAGGGAGAGCAGAACTATATGTATCTCTGTGTCCACCTGCGCTCGTGTTCCTGATGGGACAGTGTAGAGAGATTTTCTGTGTACCTTACCCTGTGCTGCTCCTGCTCAAGTCTTTAGTGTTTGGACAGTCTATGCAGACATTTTTTGTACATCTCACCCTTGCTACACCTTCACTGGAGTTCTTGGTGAAACAGTGTGATGGGAGGTTTCTGGAAATCTCAGCCTGAGCTGCATCTGAACTCACACTAGTTGCATCTGTCTTGAGAGAGTTTGATGGGGACATTATAGAGGGAGATTTACTCTACATTTAACCACGTACTGTCCATTGTGACGGTGTGAGATGGACGGGTGGGGCCACAGCACCAGGTTAAAGGTCAACAGGTCTATTTGGCAGCACAAGACACGAGCTTTCGGAGCACTGCTCCTTCTTCAGGGGAGTGGGAGATGTGTTCACAAACAGGGCCGACAGAGACCCTAACACAATAACGGTTGGAATGCGAGTCTTTACAGATAATCAAGTCTCAAAGGTACAGACAATGTGAGTGGAGAGAGGGTGAAGCACAGGTTAAAGAGATTAAAGATGGTTAAACTCAAAACAGTAGAGGGTAATTTTACACTCACATCTGTACTCTGAACTGACCCGCTCACACCAGGGCAGGCTGAAGAAAATTTGTCATTGTAAGAAGTTTAATAACACCGGGTTAAAGTCCAACAGGTTTATTTGGTAGCAAAAGCCACACAAGCTTTCGGAGCTCCAAGCTCCCTTTTGCGACCAAATAAACCTGTTGGACTTTAACCTGGTGTTGTTTAACTTCTCACTGTGTTTACCCCAGTCCAACACCGGCATCTCCACATCATGAAAATTTGGCATGCCAGCTATGGCTCTCACCACCTTTTACAGATGCACCATAGAAAGCATTTTTTCTGGTTGTATCACAGCTTGGTATGGCCCCTGCTCTGCCAAAGATCGCAAGAAACTGTAAAAGATTCATGAATGTCGCCCAATCCATCACACAAACCAGCCTTCCATTCATTGACTCTGTCTACACTTCCCACTGCCTTGGGAAAAGCAGCCAGCATAATTAGAATCATAGAATACTACAATGCAGAAAGAGGCCATTCGGCCCATCGCGTCTGCACCAACCACAATCCCACCCAGGCCCTATCCACATATCCACCCACTGACCCCTCTAACCTATGCATCCCGGGACACTAAGGGGCAATTTAGCCCGCACATCTTTGGACTGTGGGAGGAAACCGGAGCACCCGGAGGAAACCCATGCAGACACAAGGAGAACGTGCAAACTCCACACAGATAGCGACCCGAGCCAGGATTCGATCCCAGGTCCCTGGAGCTGTGAAGCAGCAGTGCTAACCACTGTGCTACCATGCCACCCATAATTAAGACCCCACGCACCCCGGACATTCTCTCTTCCACCTTCTTCTGTCGGGAAAAAGATACAAAAGTCTGAGGTCACGCACCAACCGACTCAAGAACAGTTTTTCCCTGCTGTCATCAGATTTTGAAATGGACCTACCTCGCACTAAATTGATCTTTCTCTAAACCCTAGCTATGACTGTAACACTACGTTCTGCACTCTCTCCTTTTCTTCTCTATGAATGGTATGCTTTGTCTCTAGCGCTCAAGAAACAATACTTTTCACTGTATACTAACACAAGTGACAATAATAAATCAAATCAAATCACTCAAATCTTGAGAGGGAACAAACCCATTCACAACGGGGTAGAGTTACATCAAACCCAAAACTGGGCAGTGACCTGACCCACTCAGAACGGGACAGGATAATGTCACAATCACTTCTGTACTCTGACCCGATATCCTCTCACCAGGGCAGGGTAATGTTGCACACGCATCTTGACAGAGAAGTGTAGCACTCGCCATGGGAAAGGGTAACATCATACTCATATCTGGACAGTAACCTTATCCAGTCCAAACAGGACAGAGGAACTTTACACTCATATCTGGATAGTGAATTGACCCATTCACAACAGTACAGGATAACATCACACTCAATTCTGGACAATGGTTGTTCCACGCAACACAGAACAGAGTAATTTTACACACACACCTGGACAGGTAAGTGACCCACTCACCATGGGAAAGGTAATTAAACACACAAGTATGGACAAGGAACTGACCCACTTGTAACTGGGTTGGATAACATCGCACTCAATTCTCTACAGGGAATTCACCTACTCACAGCGGGACATCGTAACGTCACACTCACATCAAGTTAGTGACCTGATCCGCTCAAAAGGATATTTTCACACACATATCTAGTTAGTGGACTGACCCACACACAACAGAACAGAGTATGGTCACTGTCACATCTGGACCGTGAACTGATCCACTCAACACAGGACAGGGTGACATCACATACAAATCTGGACGGTGAGTGGGTAATTTTACGCACACATTTGGATAGTGAAAAACCCACTCAGAACAGGACAGGGTAAGGTCACAGCGAAATTCGGGCACTGACCTCACCCACTCACCTTGGGGCAGGGTAACATCGCACTCAAATCTGGACGGTGTCATAGAGGTTTACAGCATGGAAACGGGACCTTCGGCCCAACTTGTCCATGCTGCCCACCTTTTCACACAAAGTGACCTGAACCACTCAAAACAAGAACAGGTAACTTTACACTCACATCTCGACACTGAACTGATGCACACTCGACGGAACAGGGTAACGTCACACTCACATCTGGTCAGTGAACTGACCCACTCCAAAGAGTGTGTCAGTCTTTGGATAGCGAATGACACTTCTGGATAGCGAATGGCAGGGTAATGTCACACAGATATCTGTACTCTGAACTGATCCACTCACACCAGGGCAGGGGAACGTCGCATGAACAGCTGGACAGGGAGGAGACCCACTCACCAAGGGCAAGGGTCAGTTCGTTGTCCATATTTGAGTATGAAATTAAGTTGGGTGAAGGCACACTCAATTCTCTACAGGGAATTTACCCACTCACACCATGCCAAAGTAACATCACACTCAAATCTGGATAGTGATCAGATCCACTCAAAACAGGAGAGGGTAACGTCACCTCAAAAATATACAGTGAACTCATCCACTCACAGCAGGGTAGCCTAACCTTACACTCAAAACTGGGCAGTGATTTGTTCCACTGCAAATGGGACCGAGTACATTTACACTCATATCTGGATAGTGAACTGACCCACTCACAAGGAGACAGGATAACGTCACATGCACATCTGGATGGAGAAGTGGCCCACTCACCATGGAAAAGGGTAATTTCACACTCACATATGGCAATGGACTGACCCACTCGCAATTGGGTTGGGTAACGTCACTCTCAATTCTCGCCAGGAAATGTGTCCACTCACAATAGGATGTCGTAATGTCACACTCAAATTTGGATAGTGACCTGATCCACTCACACAGGCTAGGGTAACTTCACATTCAAATCTTCACAGGGCACAAACCATTCACGACGGGGTAGAATTGTGTCACACTCAAAACTGATCAGAATAACTTTACGTACATTTGGATAGTGAATGGATACACTCACAACATAAGGTGATGTCACACTCAAATCCGGGCGGTGATCAGATTCATTCACAACAGGACTGGGTAACGTCACAATCAATACTTTACTCTAAGCTGATCTATTCACGATGTGGAGATGCCTGCGTTGGATCTATTCACCCCAGGGCAAGGTAACATCACACTCACATCTGGACAGGGAACAAACCCATTCACAATGGGACAGGGTAATATCACACTCAAATCTGGATAGTGAACTGACTCACTGCCAATGGGCAAGAGTAACGACAAACTCAAATCTGGTCAGTGAACCGTGCCACTCACAACAGGACAAGCTAATGTCGCAATCACATCTGGACTCTGAACTGACCCACTCACACCAGGATAGCATAATGTCGTATGCACATCTGGACAGAGAAATGACCCACTCATCATGGGAAAGGGTCATTCTACACCCAAATATGGATGAAGAACTGACCCACCCACAATTGGGCTGGGCAACGCCACACTCAATTCTCTACAGGGAAATTATCCATTCACAACGGGACAGGGTAACGTCACACTCACATCTGGACACCGATTTGTTCCACTCAAAACAAGATCTTTTCACTCGCATCTGGATAGTGAACTGACCCAGTCAAAATGAGACAGGGTAATGTCACATCTGGACAAAGAAGTCACCCACTCACCAATTGGGTTGGGTAACATCACACTCAATTTTCTACAGGGAATTTACCCACTCACAATGGGACAGGATAACATGACACTCAATTCTGGACAGTGGTTTGTTCAATTAAAAATGGGACAGGGTAATTTTACACAGACATCAGGATTGTGAACTGACCCACACAGCGGGATGTGGTAACATCAGACTCAAATCTTGGAAGTGATCCATTCACTGCAGGAGAGGGTAATGTCACACTAATATCTTGACAGGGAACAGACCCTCTCACAATAGGGCAATGTAACATCAACTCAAATATGTGCAGCGAAATGACCCAATCACTTCGGGATAGGGTAACGTCACATTGAAAACTGGACAGTGACATGATCCACACAAAACAGGACAGAGTAACTTTACACTCACATCTGCATCATGAACTGACTCACTCACAACGAGACAGGATAATGTCACAGTCACAATTTTACTCTGAACTGACCCAGTCACACCTGGGCAGGGTAACATCGCACTCACATCTGGACAGATAAGTGACCCACTCACCATGGGAAATGGGTAATTTCACACTCAAATATGTACAGTGAACGAAACGATTCACAACGGGAACATTAAAATCACATCTGCATTCTGAACTTATCCACATGTATCAGGGCAGTGGAATGTTGCACGCATATCTCGACAGAGAACATCCCATTCCCAATGGGATAGAGCTACATCGCACTCACAACTGGACAGTGACGTGATCCCCTCACAACAGGACAGGGTAACATCACACTCAAATCTGGACAGTGATTTGTTCCACTCAAAACAAGAGGGGGTAACTTTACACTCACATCTGGACGGTGAACTGACAGAGTACATCTGTATTCTGAACTGACCCACTCACATCAGGACAGGGTAACATCGCATTCAAATCTTCACAGGAAACAAACCCATTCACAACAGAGTAGAGATACATCACACTCAAAACAGGACAGTGACCTAATACACTCAGAACAGAACAGGGTAACATCACACTTAAATCTTGACAGTGAACTGACCCATTCACAGCTGTGTAGTGAACAGACCCACTCATGTTGGGACAGGGCAATGTCATCCTCAAAACTGGACAGTGACATTATGCACTTAAAATAGGACAGGGTAATTTTACACACACATCTGGACAGTGAACTGACCCACTCACATTGGCACAAGGTAAAGTCACACTCAAATCTAGGTGGTGATCTGATCGACTAAAATTGGGACAGGGCACTATACAGGCACATCTGGAATGATGAACTGACCCACTCACAACGAAACAAGATAACATCACAATCACATCTGGACGCTGAACTGACCCTCTCACACCAGGACAGGGTAACGCCACGCACACAGCTGGGCAGAGAAGTGACGCACTCACCATGGAAAAGGGTAATTTCACACTCTCATATGGACAATAAACTGACCCATTTACAATTGGGCTGGGTAACGTCTCACTCAATTCTTTACAGGCTTTTTACTCACACATCTCATCCACTCAAAATAGGACAAGGTAACTTTACAGTCACACCTGGATAGTTAACAGATCAACTTACAACAGGACAGGATTACATTACACTCAATTCTGGACACTCACTTGTTCCAAGCAAAATGGAACAGGGTAATTTTAAACACAAATCTCGCCAGTGATCTGACTCATTTACAGCAGGACAGGGTAATGACACACTCACATCTGGAAAGTGAAAGAACCCACTCATGACACACTCAGTCTAGAGAATGAACTGTCCCACTCACACCAGGGCAGGGGAACATCGCAGGCAAATCACGACAGGGAACAAACCCATTCACAGTGGGGTAGAGTTACATCACCCTCAAATCTGGGCAGAGACAGAACCACTCACAACGGGACAGGATAACATCACGCTCAATTCTGACCAGCGATTTGTGCCACACAAAACAGGCAGGGCAGTTTTACGCACACATCTGGATAGCGAACAGACCCACCCTCATCGCAGGGTAATGTCACTCGCAAAACTTCAGAGGGAACAAACTCGTTCACAATGGGGTAGAGTTACATCACACTCAAAACTGGGAAGTGACCTGAACCACATAATACAGAACAGGGTAACGGTGCACTCAATTCTCTACAGGGAATTCGCCAACTCATAACAGGACAGGTAACTTCACACTCAAATCTGGACAGTGACCTGATCCACTCAAAACAGGACAGGGTACCTTTGGACTCACATCTGGATAGTGAACGGACCAACTCAAAATGGGACAGGGTAACATAACAATCACAAATGTATCTAAACTGACCTACACACACACCAGGCCAGGGTAATGTTGCACGCACATCTGGACAGAGAATTGACCCATTCACCAAGGGAGAGTAATTTCACTCTCAAATATGGACAAGGAACTGGTCCACTCGCAATTGGGCTGGATAACGTCGCACTCAATTCTCGACAGGAAATTTACCCATGCACATGGGAAAGGGAAAGAACATACTCAAATCTGGACAGTGACCTGATCCACTCAAAGTAGTACAGATTAACGTTACTCTCACATCTGGATAGTGAATCGATCCACTCACTTCAATACTGGATAACATCACACTCAAATCATGAGAATGAACAGACTGACTCACAATGGGATAGGATAACGTCACACTCACATCTGCATAGTGAATGAACCTTTTCACAACAAAGTCACACTCAAATTGAAACAGTGAACAGACCCACTCTCACCAGGGCAGGGTAATGCCACATGCACATCTGGAAAGAGAAGTAATCCCTCATCATGGGAAAGGGTAATTTCAAACTCAAATATGGACAGCGAACTGACCCACTCGCAATTGGGCTGGGTAACATCATCACTCAATGCTCTCCAGGGATTTTACCCAAACAAAACGGGATGTGGTAATGTCACACTCAAATCTGGATAGTGAACTGCCCTACTCTCAACGGGACAGGATAACATCACAAACACATCTGTATTCTAAACTGACCCACTCACAGTAGGGCTGGGTAACGTCACACTCAAATCTGGTCAGGGGACAAACCCATTCACAAAGGGGTAGAACGATGTCGCATTCAAAACTGGTCAGTGACCTGATTCACTCAAAACAGGACAGCGGAGCTTTACACTTGCATCTGGATAGTAAAAGGACCCACTTGTAACGGGACAGGGTAACATCATGCTGACATCTGTACTCTGAACTGACCCACTCACACCAAGGTAGCGTAACATCACAAACACATCTGGATAGTAAGGTGACCCACTCACCATGGGAAAGGGTAATTTTACACTCAAATATGGATAATGAACTCACCCACTCACATTGGGACACGATAATATCACTCTCAAATCTGTGTTCTGAACTGACCCACTCTCACCAGGGCAAGGTAACGTCACACGCACATCTGGACAGAGAAGTGAACTACGAAATATGGGAAAGGGTAATTTTACACTCAAATATGGACAATGAACTGACCCACTTGCAGTTGGGCTGAGTAACATCACACACAATTCTCTATAGGGATTTTACCCGCTCACAATCGGATGTGGCAATGCCATATTCAAATCTGGATAGTGAACTGACGCACTCCCAACAGGAAAGGGGAGTGACACATTCAGATCTGGTCAGTGAACTGTTCCACCCGGACAGGAGACAAACACATTCACCACGGACAGAATGACATCACATTCAAATGGGTAAAGTGACGTCACATTCGGCAGTCACCTGATTCACTCAAAACAGGACAGGGTAACTTAACACTCACATCTGGATAGTGAAAGGACCCACTCATGACACAGGGCAACGCCACACTCAGTCTAGAGAATGAACCGACCCACTCACAATGATACAGGGTCACATCACACTCACATTTGTTCTCTGAAATGACCCTCTCACACCAGGGCAGGGTAATGTCACCCTCAAATCTGGAAGTGACCTGGCTCATTCTGAAAAGGGCAGCATGCACATCTGGACATAGAACAAAATCTTTCACAATGGGGTACAGTTCCACCACACTCAAAACTGGGCAAAGATCCGATAAACTTGAAACAGGACTCGGTATCTTTACACTAACATCATGACTCGGTGATGTCACTTTCAGTGTGGAGAATGAACCAACCCTCTCACATCGGGGCAGGGTTATCATATAAATTTCATAGAAACCCTACAGTGCAGAAGGAGGCCATTCGGCCCATCGAGTCTGCACCGACCACAATCCCACCCAGGCCCTACCCCCACATATTTACCCGCTAATCCCTCTAACCTACGCATCTCAGAACGCTTAAGGGGCAATTTTTAACCTGGCCAATCAACCTAACCCGCACATCTTTGGACTGTGGGAGGAAACCGGAGCACCCGGAGGAAAACCACACAGACACGAGGAGAATGTGCAAACTCAACACAGACAGTGACCCAAGCCGGGAATCGAACCCAGGTCCCTGGAGCTGTGAAGCAGCAGTGCTAACCACTGTGCTACCGTGGGTTTGTTATATCACAGTCAAATCCGGGCAGTGATTTGGTCCACTCAAAATGGGCCATGGCAACGTTACACTCAAATCTGGATAGAAAATGAACACACTTACAACACAGGCTGCACTCAAATCTCGATACTGAAGTGACCCACTCACATTGGAACAGGGTAACAGCACAATTACATCTGTACTCTGAACTGATCCATTCACACCCCAGGGCAGGGTCACATCACATACAAATCTGGACAGACACCTAATCCACTCAAAACAGGACAGGGCAGCTTTACACTCACATCTGGATAGTGAACTAACACACTCACAGGGTAAGATCACACTCAAATCTGAGAAGTGATGAGGTCCATTCAGAACGAGACAGGGAAATGTCACAGTCACAACTGTACACTGATCAGACCCACTCATACGAGGACGGGGTAACATCATGCACACATCTGGACAGAGAAATGACAAACTCACCATGGGAAAAGGTAAGTTCACACTCAAATATGGACAATGAATTGACCCACTCGCAATTGGGCGGGGTAACATCACGCTCAATTCTCTACAAGGAACTTACCCACTCACAACGGGGCACGGTAACGTCATACTCAGATCTGCAGTGTGATCTTATCCTCAAAATAGGATAGGTGAACTTTACGCTCACATCTGGATAGTGAAAAAACCCACTGACAATGAATCAGGATAACATCACACTTAATTCTGGACAATGATTTCTTCCACGCAAAATGGGACAGGGTAATTTTACAGACATACTTGGAAAGTGAAATGACTCACTCACAATAGGTCATGGGAACGTCACAGTCACACGTGACCCACTCACCATGGGAAAGGGTCATTTCACACAAATATGGACAAGGAACTGACCCACTTGCAATTGACTTGGGTAACATCACACTCATTTCTCCACAGGGAATTTACCCACTCACAAGGGGAAGGGATAATCTGGGCAATGACCTGATCCACTCGAAATAGGACAGGGTAACTTTACCCTCACATCTGGATAATGAATAGACCCATTCACAACAAGACAGCACAACGTCACACTCAAATTTAAACAGTGAACAGACACACTCACACCAGGACAGGGTAATGTCGCACCCACATCTAGACAGAGAAGTGATCCACTCACCAAGGGAAAGGCTAATTTCACACTGAAATATGGACAATGAACTGACCCACTCGCAATTGACTTGGGTAATGTCACACTCAATTCTCTACAGCGAATTGATCCACTCTCAAAGGGACAGGGTAACATCACACTCAAATCTGGATAATGATCAGATCCACACAAAACAGGAGATGGTAACGTCAATTGAAATATATAGAGTGAACTATCCCACTCACACCAGTGCAAGGTAATATCTCACTCAAGTCTGAACAGAAGACAAATCCATTCACAACACGGTACAGTGATGTCATACTCAAAATTGGGCAGTGACCTGACCCATTCAAAACAGTACAGAGTAACTTTACACTCACATCTGGATAGTAAAAGGGTCCAGTCGTGACACATCTGTACTCTGAACTGACACACTCACTCCTTGGGAGGGTAATGTTACACGCACATCTGGATAGTGAGGTGACCCACTCACCATGGGAAAGGGTAATTTCACAATCAAATATGGACAATGAACTGACCCACCCGCAATAGGGCTGGGTAACGTCACACGCACATCTGGACAGAGAACAAATCAACTCTCAAAGGAGTAGAGTTACGTCACACTCAAAACTCAGCAGTGACAGACCCACTCAAAATGGGACAAAAAAAATTTGCACTCACATCTGGATAGTGAATTGACCCATTCACAACAAGACAGGATATCATCACATTCAAATCTGGGCAGTGATCAGATCCATTCACATTGGGACATGGTAATGTCACACACACATCTGGACAGAAAACTGACCCACTCACTTTGAGGAAGGCTAATTTCACACTCAAATATGGACAATGAACTGACCCACTCGTAATTGGGTTGGGTAATGTCACATTCAAATCTCTACAGAGAATTTACCCACTCACAATTAGATGTAGTAATGTCACACTCAAGTCTGGGCAATGATTTGGTTCCACTCAAAACCAGACAGGGAATCTTTACACATACACATCTGGATAGTGAACTGACCCACACAACGACACAGGGTAACTTCACACTCAAATCCGAACGCTGAACAGAACAACTCATATTGGGCCGGGTAAGCTCAAACTCAAATCAAGAGAATTAACTGATCCACATGTAATAGGACAGGGTAATGTCACACTCATATCCAGACAATGATTTGACCCACTCATAGGAGTTTGCACATTCTCCTCGTGTCTGTGTGGTTTTCCTCCGGGTGCTCCGGTTTCCTCCCACAGTCCAAAGATGTGCGGGTTAGGTTGATTGGCCAGGTTAAAAATTGCCCCTTAAGCGTTCTGAGATGCGTAGGTTCATAATGGGACAGGGTAAAATCAACTCAAATATGGACTGTGAAATAACCCTCTCACGGTTCAACGGAGTTACATCAAATTCAAATCTAGATTGTGAGCTGACCAACTCACACCAGGACAGGGTAACTTCACATTCAAATCTTCACAGGGAACAAACCCATTCAAACCGGGACAGAGTTACTTCACACTCAAACCAGGACAGCCTAACATTACACACATCTGGACTGTGAATAGGTCCACTCACAACACACGGTAATGTCATACTCAAATCTGGGAGGTGGTCAGATCCATTCACAACGAGACAGGATAATGTCACAATCAAAACGTTACTCTGAACTGACCCAGTCACACTAGGGCAGGGTAACAATATACACACATCTGGACAGACCCACTCACCATGGGGAAGGGTAATTTCACACTCAAATATGGACAGTGAACTGACCCACTTGCAATTGGGCTGGGAAATGTCAGACTGAATTCTCTACAGGGAATTTACCCACTCACAATGCGATGTGGTAAGGTCACACTCAAATCTGGACAGAGACAGACCCACTCGCAATGGGACAGGATAACATCACACTCAATTCTGGACAGTGAACTGTTCCACTAAACACGGACAGCGTAATTTTACACACACATCAGGATAGTGAACTGACCCACTCACAATGGAATGTGGTAACATCACACTCAAATCTGGGAAGTGATCCCGGGATAGGGTAATGTCACACTTATATCTTGACAGTAATCCCACCCTCTCACAACAGGGCAGTAAAACATCAGCTCAAATATGTACGGCAAACTGACCCACTCACAACAGGGCCGGGTAACGTCACACTCACATCTGGACAGTGAACTGATTCATTCGAAACAGGACACGATTATATCACACTCACATCTGGATATTTAATAGACCCACTCACACCAGAACAGGGTAACGTCACACTCAAATCCGGACAGTGATCAGATCCACTCACAACAAGACAAGGCAACGTCACAATAGCATCTGTACTCTGAACTGACCCCCCCAATGGGACAGGATAACATCACATGCACATCTGGAGTGGGGAAAAACCCACTCACAATGGGGTAGAGTTATGTCACACTCAAAACTGGCGGAGAAGTGACCCACTCATAATGGAACAGGGTAACGTCAAACTCAAATCTTGACAGGGAACAGATCCTCTCAATGGGACAGGGTAATGCAAGACACAAGTATGGACAGTGACCTGACCCACCCATAACAGAACAGGATAACATCACACTCAAACCTGGACATTGATTTGATCCAATCAAAATGGGAGAGGTTAATTTTTCACACACATCTGGATAGCAAATGGATCCTGTCACAACAGGGTAAGGTCACATTCAAAACACGTTCGGGAACTCTCCCACTCACATCAGGACAGGATAACCTCATAGTCAAATTGGGACACTTAACTGATCTAGATTCACAGGACAGGGTACCATCACACTCATATCCGGACAGTGACCTGACCCCCTCACAACGGGCAGTGAAATGTCACGTTCAAATAAGGAGACTGAACTACCCCACTCACAATGGGACAGGATAACATGGCAATCACATCTGTACTCTGAACTGACCCACTCACACCAGGTCAGGGTAACATGGCACTCACATCTGGACAGGGGACAAACCAATTCAGAGCGGGAGAGGGAAACTTCACACTCAAAACTGTGTAATGACCTGACCACTCAAACCAGACAGGATAACATCGCACTCAGTTCTGGACCTGATCCACTCACAACAGGACATGGTAATTTTATACACACATCTGGATAATGAACAGACCCACTTACAAAGACACAGGGTTACATCACACTCAAATCTGGGAAGTGATCAGATTCACTCACACCAGGGCAGGGTAACGTTGCACATACATATGGATAATGAAGTGACCCACTCACCGTGGGAAAGGGTAATTTCACACCCAAATATGGACAATGAACTGACCCACTCCCAATTGGGCTGAGTAACATCACACTCAATTCACAACAGGAAAGTTACCCAATCACAATGGGACAGCATAATGTCAAATACAAATCTGTATTCTGAACTAACCCACTCACACCAGGACAGGATAACATCACACGCACATCTGGACAAGGAACAAACTCACTCACAATGAGGTAGAGTTACATCACGCTCAACGCTGGGCAGTGACAGACCTACTCAAAACGAGAGCGGATAACATCACACTCACATCTGGATAGTGAATGGATCCATTCACAACAAGACAGGGTAACGTCACACTCAAACCTAAACAGCGAACAGACCGACTCACACCAGGGCAAGATAATGTCGCATACACATCTGGACAGGGGACAAACCCATTCATAATTTGTAGAGTGATGTCACATTCAAAACAGGATAGCGGAACATTGCACTCACATCTGGACACAGGCAAATGTCACACTCAGTCTAGAGAATGAAGCAACCCATTCACAACGAGACAGGGTCACATCACACTGACATCTGTACTCTGAACTGACCCATTCACACCAGGCCAGGGTACCATCGCACTGAAATCTGTACTCTGAACTGACCCATTCACACCAGGCCAGGGTAACATCGCACTGACATCTGTACTCTGAACTGACCCATTCACACCAGGCCAGGGTAACATCGCACTGACATCTGTACTCTGAACTGCCCCATTCACACCAGGCCAGGGTAACATCGCACTCACATCTGTACTCTGAACTGACCCATTCACACCAGGCCAGGGTAACATCGCACTCACAGCTGTACTCTGAACTGACCCATTCACACCAGGCCAGGGTAACATCGCACTGACATCTGTACTCTGAACTGACCCATTCACACCAGGCCAGGGTAACATCGCACTGACATCTGTACTCTGAACTGACCCATTCACAATGGCGTAGATTATGTCAAACTCAAAATGGAACAGGATAACATCACACTCAGATCTGGTCAGTGAACTGTCCCACTCACAACAGGAAAGGGTAACGACTCACTCAGATCTGGTCAGTGAACTGTCTCATTCACAATGGGACAGGGTAACATCACACTCAAATCTTTACAGGGGACACCCATTGATAACGGACTCAAACCTGGGCAATGACCTGATACACTTTAAACAGGAAAGGGCAACTTTACACTCACATCTGGATAGTGAATGGACCGACTCACAATGAGACAGGGTAACACCACACTCACATCCAAACGGTGAACTGACCCACACACCAGGGCAGGCTGAAGTCACATACACATCTGGACACGGGACAGACCCATTCACAAAGGGTAGAGTTACGTCACTCTCAACATTGGGCAGTGACCTGATCCACTCAAAACAGGACAGGATAACTTTACGCTAACATCTGGATGGTGAATTGACACACTCAGATCGGGACAGGGTAAAATGACACTCAAATCTGGGAAGTGACCAGACCCATTCAGAGTGGGGCAGGGTAACGTCACACTCACAACTTTACAGACCCACTCACACCAGGGCAGGATGACATTGTGCATACACCTGGATACCAACATGACCCACTCACCATGGGAAAGGGTTATTGCATTCTCAAATATGGACAATGAACTGACCCACTCGCAATTGGACTGGGAAACGTCACACTCAATTCTCCACAGGGAATTTACCCACTCACAATGGGACAGGAGAACACTCAATGTCACACCCAAATCACATGTCACACTCAAATCTAGATAGTGAACTGACTAACTCCCGACAGGGAAGGGTAACATCACAATCACATCTGGTGAGAAAAGTGACCCACTCACACCAGGGCCGGCTAACGTTACACACACAGCTCGACAGGGGACAAACCCATTCACAAGGCATAGAGTGATATCACACTCAAAACAGGACAGGGTAACTTTACACTCACATCTGGATCATGAAAGGACCCACTCATTACACAGGGTAATGTCACACTGAATCCAGAGAATGAACCAACCCACTCACAACAAATGGGGCAGCATTACATCACACCCACATCTGGATCGTGAATGGACCCATTCATAACAAGACAGAGTAACATCACACTCAATTCCAAAAAGTGCACAGAGCACTCACACCAGGGTAGGGTAGCATCACATACACATCTGGACAGAGAAGTGACCACTCGCCATGGTAAAGAGTAATTTCACACTCAAATATGGACAAGGAACTGATGCACTCGCAATTGGTTTGGGTAATGTCACACTCAATTCTCCACCGTGAATTTACCCACTGACAAGGGAAAGGGTAACACTCACAACCGGACAGGTAACTTCACACTCAAATCTAGGCAGTGATCAGACCCATTCAGAACGGAAAGGATAAAGTCACAATCACATCTGTACTCTGAACTGACCCACTCACACCAGGACAAGGGAAATGCCGCACTCACAACTGGACAGGGGACAAACCCATTCATAATGGGGTAGATTATATCACACTCAAAACTGTTGTGAGTGGGTCAGTAAAGTTGTGAGTGTGACGTTACCCTGCCCACTCAAGTCTGGACAGTGGCCTGATCCACTCGAAATAGGGCAGCTAACTTTACAGTTACATCTGGATAATGAATGGACCCACTCACAACGGGACAGGATTACATCACAGTCAATTCTGGACAATGATTTGTTCCACACAAAATGGGATAGGGTAATTTTACACTCACTTCTGGATAGTGAACTGACTCACCTCACATCAGGAAAGGGTAATGACAAGCTCACATCTGGAGAGTGAACCAACCCACGCTCAATGAGACAGGGTAAAATCTCTCTGACATTGTAATCTAAACTGACCCACTCACACTAGGGCAGGTAACGTTGGACGAAAATCTCAATAGTGAGGTGACCCACTCACCATGGGAAAGGGCAATTTCACTCTCAAATACAATGAGCAGACAAACTCACAATGGGATAGGGTGATGTCACTGTCACATCTGTATTCTGAATGGACCCCGTCTCAATCACATCTGTATTCTGAATGGACCCACTCACACCAGGGCAGGGTAACATCACACGCACATCTGGACAAGAAACAAACCCATTCACAATGGGGTAGAGTTACGTCAGAATCAAAACTGGGCAACGACAGACCCACTCGCAATTGGGTTGGGTAATGTCACACTCAATTCTCTACAGAGAATTTAGCCATTCACTACGGCATGTGGTGATGTCACACTCAAATCTGGACAGTGAACTGACTCCCAACAGGAATGGGTAAGGCCGCACTCAAATCTTGACGGGGGACACCCATTGCTAACGGAGTAGAGTTACATCACACTCAAACCTCGGCAGTGACCTGATACTCTACAAACAGGAAACGGCAAATTTACACTCACATCTGGATAGTGAATGGACCCACTCACATCGGGACAGGGTAGCATCACAATCACATCTAGGAAGTGATCAGACCCATTCAGAATGGACAGGATAACGTCACACTCACAACTTTACTGACCCACTCACACCAGGGCAGGGTCACGTCACTCATAGCTCTGGATACCAATCTGACCCACTCACCATGGGAAAGATCATGGACAATGAACTGACCCACTTGCAATTGAGCTGGGTAATGTCACACTTAATTCTCCACAGGGAACTTACCCACTCACAACGGGGCAGGATAACTTCACATTCAAATCTGGACAGTGAACTGATCCACTCGAAACAGGAGGGTAGCTGTACACTGACATCTGGATAATGACCCACTCACAACGAGACATGCTAACACCACACTCAAATCTAAGCAGTGAACAGACCCACTCACAATGGGAAAAGGGAACGTTTCGCTCACAATGGGACAGGGTAAGACCACACTCAAATCATGACAGGGAACAAACCCATTGATAACGGGATAGCGGTACGTCATGTTCAAAACTGAGCAGTGACAGACCCACTCACAACCGGACAGGGTAACTTCACACTCAAATAAAGAAGGACTGTACGAAAAAGGATAAATGGACGTGGATAACAAAGGAAATAAAGGAGAGTATTAAAATAAAATCAGATGCGTACAGAGTGGCCAAAAATAGTGGAGAATTAGTGGATTGGGAAAGCTTTAAAGAAAAACAAAGAACGACTAAGAAAACGATTAAGAAAGGAAAGATAGATTATGAAACTAAATTAGCTCAAAATATAAAAAATGATAGTAAAAGTTTTTACAAGTAAATAAAAAGGAATAGAGTGGCTAGAGTGAATGTTGGACCCTTGGAAGATGAGAGGGGGGATTAAATAGTGGAAAACGAGGAAATGGCTGAGACTTTAAATAAGTTCTTTGCGTTGGTCTTCACGGTGGAAGAGACAAATAGTTTGCCGAATATTAGAGATCGAGAGTTGATGGGAGGGGAGGTCCTTAATACAATTACTGTTACTAAGGAGGTGGTGCTTGGTAGACTAATAGGACTGAAGGTAGACAAGTCCCCGGGCCCGGATGGAATGCATCCCAGGGTACTGAAAGAAATGGCTGAGGTAATAGCAGATGCGTTAGTAGTAATTTATCAAAATTCGCTGGACTCTGGGGTAGTGACGGCTGATTGGAAAAAAGCGACTGTTACGCCGCTGTTTAAAAAAGGAAGTAGACAAAACGCGGGTAACTACAGGCCGGTTAGCTGAACGTCCGTAGTTGGGAAGATGCTCGAGTCCATTATTAAAGAGGAAATAACAGAGCACCTGAATAAGAATGGTTCGATCAAGCAGACGCAGCATGGATTCATGAAGGGAAAGTCGTGTTTGACGAATCTACTGGACTTTTATGAAGATGTCACTAGTGCGGTTGACAGAGGGGAACCGGTGGATGTGGTGTTTTTAGATTTCCAGAAGGCGTTCGATAAGGTGCCTCACAAAAGGTTGCTGCAGAAGATTGGGGTACACGGAGTTAGGGGTATGGTGTTGGCGTGGATTGGGGATTGGCTATCTAACAGGAAGCAGAGAGTTGGGATAAAAGGGTGCTTTTCTGGTTGGCAGTTGGTGACCAGTGGCGTGCCGCAGGGATCGGTGCTGGGGCCTCAATTGTTTACCATTTACATAGATGATCTGGAGGAGGGGACTGAATCTAGGGTATTCAAGTTTGCTGATGACACGAAGGTGAGTGGGAAAGCGAATTGCGTGGAGGACGCGAAAAGTCTGCAGAGAGATTTGGATAGGCTGAGCGAGTGGGCGAGGATCTGGCAGATGGAATATAACGTTAGCAAATGTGAGGTTATCCACTTTGGAAGAAATAATAGTAAATTGGAATATTATTTAAATGGAGAAAAATTACATCGTGCGACTGTGCAGAGGGACCTGGGGGTCCTTGTGCACGAATCGCAAAAACTCAGTCTGCAGGTGCAGCAGGTGATCAAGAAGGCGAATGGAATGTTGGCCTTTATCGCGAGGGGGATAGAATATAAAAGCAGGGAGGTCTTGCTGCAACTGTACAAGGCACTGGTGAGGCCGCAACTGGAGTACTGTGTGCAGTTTTGGTCCCCTTATTTGCGAAAGGATATATTGGCCTTGGAGGGAGTGCAGAGAAGGTTCACCAGGTTGATACCGGAGATGAGGGGTGTAGCTTATGAGGAGAGATTAAACAGATTGGGTCTGTACTCGTTGGAGTTTAGAAGGATGAGGGGTGATCTTATAGAGACATATAAGATAATGAAGGGGCTGGATAGGGTAGAGGTGGAGAGATTCTTTCCACTTAGAAGGGAAACCAGAACTAGAGGGCACAGCCCCAAAATAAGGAGGGGCCGGTTCAGAACAGAGTTGAGGGGGAACTTCTTCTCTCAGAGGGTATTGAATCTCTGGAATTCTCTGCCCATTGAAGTGGTGGAGGCTTCCTCGTTGAATATGTTTAAATCACGGGTAGATAGTTTTCTGATCGATAAGGTAATTAGGGGATATGGGGAGGAGGCGGGCAAGTGGAACTGATTCGCTTCAGATCAGCCATGATCTTGTTGAATGGCGGGGCAGGCTCGAAGGGCCAGATGGCCTACTCCTGCTCCTATTTCTTATGTTCTTATGTTCTTATGTAAATCTAGGCAGTGATCAGACCCATTCAGAACGGAAAGGATAAAGTCACAATCACATCTGTACTCTGAACTGACCCACTCACACCAGGACAAGGGAAATGCCGCACGCACAACTGGACAGGGGACAAACCCATTCATAATGGGGTAGATTATATCACACTCAAAACTGGGCAGTGACTAACCCACTCACCATTGTAAAAGGTAATTACATTCTCAAATATGGACACTGAACTGACCCACTCGCAATCGGGCTGGGTACCGTCACACTCAATTCCCTACAGAGAATTTACCCACTCACAACAGGACCATGTAACGTCACATTCAGATCTGAATAGTGAACTGACTCACCCAGAACAGGACAGGAAAACTTCATACTCAAATCTGGACAATGACCTGATCCATTCGAAACAGGAGGGTAGCTGTACACTGACAATCTGGATAATGACCCACTCACAATGAGACAGGCGAACACCACACTCAGATCTAAGCAGTGAACAGACCCACTCACAATGGGACAAGGGAACTTTGCACTCACAATGGGACAGTGTAACACCACACTCAAATCATGACGGGCAACAAACCCATTCACAACACACTTAAAACTGGGCGGTGACCTGCTCCACTCAAAACAAGACTGGGTATCCTTCCACTCACATCTGGAAACGCGACAGTGACAGACCCACTCACAATGGGACTGGGTAACAACATCACACTCAAATCTGGGCAGTGGTCAGACCTCACCAGAACGGAAAGGATAAAGTCACAATCACAACATTACGCTGAACTGACCCACTCACACCAGGGCAGGGTAATGTCACACACATGTGGACAGGGAACAAACCCACTCACAATGGGGTAGAGTGACGACACATGCAAATCTGGACAGTGACATGATCCACTCTCAAAGGAACAGGGTAAATTTACACTCACATCTGGAGAGTGAACAGATCCACACATGACACAGGATAATGTCACACTCAGCATGTAGAATGAACTGACCCTCTCACATCGCGACAGGGTAACTATACACACATCTGGGCAGTGATCAGATCCATTCACATCGAGCCAGACTAACGTCATAATCACATCTGTACTCTGAACAGACCCACCCACATCAGGGTTGGGTAACATCACACACACACCTTGACAGGGGACACCCATTGTTAATGGAGAAGAGTTACATCACACTCAAATCTGGACAGTAATTTGATGCACTCAGAATAGGACAGGGTAACTTTACACTCACATCTGGATGGTGAAGTGATTCACTCACAGCAGGACAGGGAATTTCAGTCAAAACTAGACATTCAAAATTACATTTAAAAGGGACGAGGTAATGTCACACACAAATCTGGATAGCGATCAGTTCCATTCAGAATAGGTCGAGGTAACATCACAATTACATCTGGACTGACCCACTCACACCAGGGCTGGGTAACGTCACACTCACATTTAGACAGAGGAATGACCCACTCACCACGGGAAAGGATATCTTCACGCTCAAATATGTACAGCGAACAAAACCACTCACAATGGAACAGGGTAATACCATGATCACATCTGTAGTCTGAAGTGACCCACTCTCACCAGACCAGGATAACGCTCAAAACTGGACAGTGATCTGATCCACTCAAAACAGCAGAGCATAACTTTACACACATCTTAATAGTAATTGGAACCATTCACAATGACACAGGGAAAATCATACACAAATCTGGAAAGTGATCAGATACATTCACAACGGGACTGGGTACTGTCACAATCAAAGCTTTACTTTGAACTGACCCAGTCACACCGGGGCAGGGTTACATTGCACTCACATCTGGACAGGGGCAACCCCATTCAGAGCGCGGACGGGTAATGTCACACTCAAAACTGGGCAGTGACAGACCCACTCATAATGGAACAGTATAACATCACACTCAATTCTGACAATGACCTGATTCATTCAAAACAGGACATGGTAACTTTACACACATCTGGGTAGTGAACAGACCCACTCACAATGACACAGGGTAACATCACACTCAAATCTGGGAAATGATCAGACCCATTCAAAATCGGACAGACTAACGTCACAATTACAACTTAATTCGGAACGGATCCACTCATACCAGGACAGGGTAATGTTGCACACACATCTGGACAGAGAAGTGACCCACTCACCATGGGAAAGGGTAATGACATGGTCAAATATGGATCATGAACTGACCCACTTATACTTGGGCTGGGTAACATCACACTCAATTCTCTCCAAAGAATTTACGCACTCACAATGGTGTGTGGTAACGTCACACTCTAATCTGCACAGTGAGCTGACTCACTCCGAATGGAAAAGGGTAACAACACAGGCAAATCTGGTCAGTGAACTGTCCCATTCAGAACAGGACAGGATAATGTGGCAACCACATCTATACTCTGAAAAGACCTTTCACACCAGAACAGGGCAACATCACATCTGGACAAATAAGTGACCCACACACAATTAATAAGGGTAATTTCACAGTGAGATAAGGAAAATGAACTGACCCACTCACACCAGAAGAGGGTAGTGTCACACTCAAATCTTCCTAGGGAACAAACCCATTCACAACAGGGTAAAGTTACGTCACACACAAAACTGGGCAGTGACCAGAACCACTCAAAACAGGACAGGATAACATCACACTCACATCGAGATACCGAACGGACCAACTCACAATGGGACAGGGTAACATCACAATCACAACTTTATCTGAACTGACCCACTCACACCAGGGCAGGGTAACGTTGAACACACATCTGGACAGAGAAGTGACCCACTCACCATGGGAAATGATAATTTCACATGCAAATATGGACAAAGAACTGACCAACTTGCACTTGGGTTGGGTAACATCGCACTCAGTTCTCTACAGGGAATTTAACCACTCACAAGGGAAAAGGAACATCTGGACAATGATCTGATCCAATCGAAATCGGACAGGGTAAATTTACCCTCACATCTGGATAGTGAGTAGACCCACTCACAATGGGTCAGGATGACATCACAATGGGTCAGGATAACATCACAATGGGTGAGGATAACATCACAATGGGACAGGATAACAAAACAGTGGGACAGGATAACATCACAATGGGACAGGATAACATCACAATGGCTCAGGATAACATCACAATGGGACAGGAGAACATCACAATGGGTCAGGATAACATCACAATGGGACAGGATAACATCACAATGGTTGAGGATAACATGACAATGGGTGAGGATAACATCACAATGGGTCAGGGTAACATCACAATGGGTGAGGATAACATGACAATGGGTGAGGATAACATCACAATGGGTCAGGGTAACATCACAATGGGACAGGATAACCTCACAATGGGACAGGATAATATCACAATGGGACAGGATAACTACACAATGGGTGAGGATAACATCACAATGGGTCAGGATAACATCACAATGGGTCAGGATAACATCACAATGGGACAGGATAACATCACAATGGGACAGGATAACATCACACTGGGACAGGATAACATCACAGAGGGACAGGATAACATCACAATGGGACAGGATAACATCACAATGGGTGAGGATAACATCACAATGGGTCAGGATAACATCACAATGGGTCAGGATAACATCACAATGGATCAGGATAACATCACAGTGGGACAGGATAACATCACAGTGGGACAGGATAACATCACAATGGGACAGGATAACATCACAATGGGTGAGGATAACATCGCTATGGGTCAGGATAACATCACAATGGGTCAGGATAACATCACAATGGGTCAGGATAACATCACAGTGGGACAGGATAACATCTCTGTGGGACAGGATAACATCACAATGGGACAGGATAACATCACAATGGGACAGGATAACATCACAATGGGTCAGGATAACATCACAATGGGTCAGGGTAACATCACAACGGGTCAGGATAACATCACAATGGGACAGGATAACATCACAATGGGAAAGGATAACATCACAATGGGACAGGATAACATCACAATGGGTCAGGATAACATCACAATGGGTCAGGATAACATAACAGTGGGTCAGGATAACATCACAGTGGGACAGGATAACATCACAGTGGGACAGGATATCATCACAATGGGACAGGATAACATCACAATGGGACAGGATAACATCACAATGGGTCAGGATAACATCACAATGGGTCAGGATAACATCACAATGGGTCAGGATAACATGACAGTGGGACAGGATAACATCACAGTGGGACAGGATAACATCACAATGGGTCAGGATAACATCACAATGGGTCAGGATAACATCACAATAAGTGAGGATAACATCACAATGGGTCAGGATAACATCACAATCGGTCAGGGTAACATCACAATGGGTCAGGATAACATCACAATGGGACAGGATAACATCACAATGGGACAGGATAACATCACAATGGGACAGGATAACATCACAATGGGTCAGGATAACATCACAATGGGTCAGGATAACATCACAGTGGGTCAGGATAACATCACAGTGGGACAGGATAACATCACAGTGGGACAGGATAACATCACAATGGGACAGGATAACATCACAATGGGTGAGGATAACATGACAATGGGTGAGGATAACATCACAATGGGACAGGATAACATCACAATGGGTCAGGGTAACATCACAATGGGACAGGATAACATCACAATGGGTCAGGATAACATCACAATGGGTCAGGATAACATCACAATTGGACAGGATAACATCACAATTGGACAGGATAACATCACAATGGGTCAGGAGAACATCACAATGGGTCAGGAGAACATCACAATGGGACAGGATAACATCACAATGGGTGAGGATAACATCACAATGGGACAGGATAACATCACAATGGGACAGGATAACATCACAATGGGACAGGATAACATCACAATGGGTCAGGATAACATCACATTGGGACAGGATAACATCACAATGGGACAGGATAACATCACAATGGGACACGATAACATCACACTGGGACAGGATAACATCACAGTGGGACAGGATAACATCACAATGGGACAGGATAACATCACAATGGGACAGGATAACATCACAATGGGACAGGATAACATCACAATGGGTGAGGATAACATCACAATGGGTCAGGATAACATCACAATGGGTCAGGATAACATCACAATGGGACAGGATAACATCACAATGGGACAGGATAACATCGCAATGGGACAGGATAACATCACAATGGGACAGGATAACATCACAATGGGTCAGGGTAACATCACAATGGGTCAGGATAACATCACAATGGGTCAGGATAACATCACAATAGGGCAGGGTAACATCACAATGGGTCAGGATAACATCGCACTCAATTCTGGACAACGATTTGTTCCATGCAAAATGGGACAGGGTGATTATACACACACATCTATACTCTACATTGATCCATTCATAGCAGGGCAGTGTAACGTTGCACTCAAACATCGACAGGGGACAAACCCTTTCACAACGGGATAGAGTGATATCACACTCAAAATTGGACAGTGACCTGATTGGGCAGCGACACTCAAAACGGGACAGGGCAGTTTTTCACTCACATCTGGATACTGAATGGACCCACTCATGACACAGGGTATTGTCACATTCAGTCTCGAAAATGAACCGACCCACTCACAAAGAGACACGCTAAGATCAAACTGACATCTGTACTCTGAACTGTCCTACACACACCTGGACAAAGTAACATCACACACACACACATCTGGATAGTGAGGTGATCCACTAACAATGAAAAGGGGTAATTTTATTCTCAAATATGGATAATGCGCTGACCCACTCGCAATTGGGCTGGGAAAAGTCAGACTCAATTCCCTACAGGGATGTTACCGACGCACAATAGGACAGGGTAACGCCGCACTCAATTCTAAACTGTGAACAGACCCACTCACACTGGGTGGGTCAGGATGACATCACACTTAATTCTGGACAATGATTTCTTCCACGTGAAACGGGACAGGGTAATTTTACAGACGCATCTGAATTGTGACAGGATCTACTCATGACACAGGATAACATCACACTCAGCCTAGAGAATGAACTGACCCACTCACAATATATGCACTGTTTGTGAACTGAAATCCCACTCATCTGATGAAGGAGCAGCGCTCCGAAAGCTAGCGGATTGTGCTAACAAATAAACCTAGAAGATAGAACATAGAACATTACAACGCAGTACAGGCCCTTCGGCCCTCGATGTTGCGCCGACCAGTGGTACCAATCTAAAGCCCCTCTAATCTACACTATTCCAATATCATCCATATGTTTATCCAATAACCACTTGAACGCTCTCAACGTTGACGAGTCCACCACTGCTGCCGGCAGGGCATTCCACGCCCTTACTACTCTCTGAGTAAAGAACCTACCTCTAACATCTGTCCTATATCTCTCACCCCCTCAATTAAAAGCTATGTCCCCTCGTGCTAGCCAACACCGAGGAAAAAGGCTCTCACTATCCACTCTGTCTAATCCTCTGATCATCTTGTATGCCTCTATTAAGTCACCTCTTAACCTTCTTCTCTCTAACGAAAACAACCTCAAGCCCCTCAGCCTTTCCTCATACGATTTTCCCACCATACCAGGCAACATCCTGGTAAATCTCCTCTGCACCCTTTCCAACACTTCCACATCTTTCCTATAATACGGCGACCAGAACTGTACGCAATACTCCAAATGCGGCCGCACCAGAGTTTTGTACAGTTGCAGCATGACCTCCTGCCTCCGAAACTCAATCCCTCTACCAATAAAAGCTAACACACCGTACGCCTTCTTAACAACCCTATCAACCTGGGTGCCAACTTTCAGGGATCTATGCACATGGACACCGAGATCCCTCTGTTCATCCACACGACCAAGTATCTTACCATTAGCCCAGTACTCTGTATTCCTGTTACTCCTTCCAAAGTGAATCACCTCACACTTTTCCGCATTAAACTCCATTTGCCACCTCTCAGCCCAGCTCTGCAGCTTATCTATGTCCCTCTGTAACCTGCCACTTCCCTCCGCACTGTCTACAACTCCACCGACTTTAGTGTCATCCGCAAATTTACTAATCCATCCTTCCACGCCCTCATCCATGTCATTAATAAAAATGACGAACAGCAGTGGCCCCAAAACAGATCCTTGCGGTACACCACTAGTAACCTGTTGGACTTTAACCTGGTGTTGTGAGACTTCTTACTGTGTTTACCCCAGTCTAACGCTGGCATCTCCACATCATGACTCACAATGTGACAGGGTAACATCATACTGATATCTGTACTCTGAACTGACCCACTCACACCAGGGCAGGTAATATCACATGGACATCTTGACAGAGAAGTGACCCACTCATGACGGGAAAGGGTAATTTCACACTCAGATATGGACAAGGGACTGACCTACTCGCAATTGGATTGAGTGAGGATACACTCAATTCTCAACAGGGAATTCACCCACTCACAACGAGCCAGGGTCACATCACACTCAAATCTGGACAAGAAAATAACCCATTCACAACAGGGTAGAGTTACATAACACTCAAAATTGGGCAACGACCTGATCAACTCAAACGGGACAGGATAACATCCCACACTCTTCTAGATAGTGAATTGACCCACTGACATCGAAATGGATAACATTACACTCAAAGCATGAGAATGAACTGACCCACTCGCAATTGGGCTGGCTGGCGTCACACTCAATTCCACAGGGAATTTACCCACTCATGCCAGGGCAGGGTAATGTCACACTCAAATCTGGTCAGGAAGCAAACCCATTCACAACGGGTTAGACTTGCATCACACTCAAAACTGGACAGTGGCCTGATCCACTCAAAACAGGACAGGGTAATGCCACACTCACATCTGGATAGTGTACTGAGCCACTCACAGGGTAAGGTCACACAGTCTGGAGACTGAACCGACCCACTCACAATGAGATAGGGTGACATTACACAGACATCTGTACTCTGAACTTACCCACTCACACCAGGGCAGGGTAACTTTACACTCACATCTGGATGGTGAACAGACCCACTCATGACATAGAGTCAAATCTGGGGAAAGAACTAATTCTCTCAGGTCTGGGCGAGGTTGCATCACACTCAAATCTGGAAAGTGATCAGAACCATTCACAATGAGACAGACTAACGTGACAATCAAATTTGTACTCTGAGCGGACCACTCACACCATGGGAAAGGGAAACATCAGACTCAAATCTGGACAGTGACCTGATCCATTCCAAACAGGAAAGCTTTTCTTTACACACACATCTGGATTGTTTAAGAAGGGCAGCAAGAACAATCCAGGTAATTACAGGCCGGTGAGCCTTACAACAGTGGGAGAGAAATTATTGGAGAGGATTCTTCGAGACAGGATTTATTCCCACTTGGAAATAAGTGGACATATTAGTGAGAGGCAGCATGGTTTTGTGAAGGGGAGGTCGTGCTTCACGAACTTGATCTAGCTTTTCCAGGAAGTTACGAAGATGATTAATGAGGGTAGGGCCGTGGATGTTGTCTGCATGGACTTCAGTAAGGCCTTTGACAAGGTCCCTCATAGCAGACTGGTGCAGAAGTTGAAGTTGCATGCGATCAGAGGTGAGCGTGCACGGTGGATAAAAAACTGGCTCTGTCACAGAAGACAGAGGCTGGCAGTGAAAGGGTGATTTCTGAATGGAGGGCTGTGACAAGTGGTGTTCCTCAGGGATCAGGGCTGGGACCTTTGAAGTTTGTGATATGTATAAATGATTTGGAGGAAAATGTAACTGGATTGATTAGTAAGTTTACGGATGACACCAAGGCTGGTGGATTTGCAGATAGCGATGAGGACCATCAGAGGATACAGCAGGATATCGATTATTTGGAAACTTGGGCGGAGAGATGGCAGATGGAGCTTAATCCGGACAAATGTGAAGTAATGCATTTTGGAAGGTCTAATACAGATAGGAAATATACAGTAAATGGCAGAACCCTTAAGAGTAATGATAGGCAAAGGGATCTGGGTGTACAGGTACACAGGCCACTGAAAGTGGCAATGCAGGTGGAGAAGGTAGTCAAGAAGGCATACGGCATGGTCGCCTTCATCGGCCGGGGTGTTGAGTTTACAAATTGGCAAGTCATGTTGCAGCTTTATAGAACCTTAGTTAGGCCGCACTTGGAGTATAGAGTTCAATTCTGGTCGTCACACTACCGGAAGGATGTGGAGGCTTTGGAGAGGGTACAGAAAAGATTTACCAGGATGTTGCCTGGTATGGAGGGCATTAAATATGAGGAGAGGCCAGAGAAACTCGGTTTGTTCTCACTGGAACGACGGAGGTTGAGGGGAGACCTGATAGAAGTCTACAAGATTGTGAGAGGCATGGACAGAGTGGATCGTCAGAAGATTTTTCTCAGGGTGGCAGACCCAATTACTAGGGGGCACAGGTTTAAGGTGCGAGGGGCAAGGTTTAAAGGAGACGTATGAAACAGATTTTTTACACAGAGAGTAGTGGGTGTCTGGAACTCGTTGCCGGGGGAGGTAGTGGAAGCGGATACGGCAGTGACTTTACAAGTACACGAATGGGATGGGAATAGAGGGATATGGTCCCTGGAAGGGTAGGGGATTTAGTTCAGTCGGGCAGTGTGTTCGGTGCAGGCTTGGAGGGCCGAAGAGAAAGTTCCTGTGCTGTAATTTTCTTTGTTCTTTCTTTGTTCTTTGTGAATGGACCCAATCAACCAGGGCAGGGTAACGTCGAATAACATCTGGATAGGGGACAGAAACCCATTCCCATTGGGCTAGAATGATGTCACATGTAACATTGGGCAGTGACCTGATCCACTCAAAACAAGACAGGATAACGTTTCACTCACATAAAAGGAAGAACAAAGAACAATACAGCACAGGAACAGACCCTTCGGCCCTCCAAGCCCGCGCCGCTCCCTGGTCCAAACTAGACCATTCTCTTGTATCCCTCCATTCCCACTCCGTTCATATGGCTATCTCGATAAGTCTTAAACGTTCCCATTGTGTCCGCCTCCACCTTGCCTGGCAGCGCATTCCAGGCCCCCACCACCCTCTGTGTAAAATATGTCCTTCTGATATCTGTGTTAAACCTCCCCCACCTTCACCTTGAACCTATCACCCCTCGTGAACGTCACCACCGACCTGGGGAAAAGCTTCCCACCGTTCACCCTATCTATGCCTTTCATAATTTTATACACCTCTATTAAGTCTCCCCTCATCCTCCGTCTTTCCAGGGAGAACAACCCCAGTTTCCCCAATCTCTCCTCATAACTAAGCCCCTCCATACCAGGCAACATCCTAGTAAACCTCCTCTGTACTCTCTCCAAAGCCTCCACGTCTTTCTGGTAGTGTGGCGACCAGAACTGGACGCAGTATTCCAAATGCGGCCGAACCAACGTTCTATACATCTGCAACATCAGACCCCAACTTTTATACTATATGCCCCGTCCTATAAAGGCAAGCATGCCATATGCCTTCTTCACCACCTTCTCCACCTGTGACGTCACCTTCAAGGATCTGTGGACTTGCACACCCAGGTCCCTCTGCGTATCTACACCCTTTATGGTTCTGCCATTTATCATATAGCTCCTCCCTACAATATTTCTACCAAAATGCATAACTTCGCATTGATCAGGATTGAACTCCATCTGCCATTTCTTTGCCCAAATTTCCAGCCTCTCTATATCCTTCTGTAGCCTCTGACAATGCTCCTCAAAATCTGTAAGTCCTGCCAATTTTGTGTCGTCCACAAACTTACTGATCACCCCAGTTACACCTTCTTCCAGATCGTAATATGCTCTCCAACCTTTTGACCAGTCCCTCAATTTCCCTGGTTATCCATGGTTCTTGACTCCTACCCTTCCTATCCTTCTTTTTTACCGGCACATGCCTGTCCTGTAGCCCTAACAACTGTTCCTTAAAAGACTCCCACATGCCAGATGTGGATTTACCCTCAAACAGCCTCTCCCAATCAAGAGCTGCCAATTTCTGCCTAATACCACGAAAGTTAGCCTTCCCCCAATCCAACACCTTACCCTTGGGACACCACTCATTCTTTTCCATCACTATCCTAAAGGTAACAGAATTGTGGTCACTATTTGCCACATCTTCCCCTACCGAAACTTTGAAGACCTGACCGGGCTCATTCCCCAGTACTAGGTATAGTATAGCCCCCTCTCTAGTCGGGCTATCTACATATTGTTCCAAAGAACCCTGCTGAACGCATTTTACAAATTCCTCCCCATTCAGAGTCCCAGCTCTCAGCGATTTCCAGTCTATACCAGGGAAATTGAAGTCTCCCACGACAACAACCCTATTTTTCCTGCACCTATCCTGTATCTCCTGACATATCCGTTCTTCCACTTCCCTTGGGCTGTTGGGGGGCCTGCAGTATACCCCCAACATAGTGACTGCGCCCTTCCTGTTTCTAAGCTCCACCCAGAGTGACTCGTTACACGACCCCTCTGAATTGTCCTCCCTCTGCACCACTGTAATATGCTCTCCAACTAGTACTGCTACTCCCCACCTCTTTTGGCCCCTCCTCTGTCTCGCCTAAAACACTGGTACCCCGGAATATTCAGCTGCAAGTCCTGACCCTCTTTCAACCAAGTCTCTGTCACCGCAACCCCATCCAAATTCCTCGTGAGCATTAAGGCCCTAAGTTCGTCTGTCTTACCTGCTACGCTCCTTGCATTGAAGTATAAGCACTCCAGACCTCCAGGTCCAGTGAGGTCATCCTCCCCCAGAGTGCTCTTCTTCTTTGCCAGCCTTGTCCCAGCCCCAAGCTCATCCCCAGCCTCTACATTTGTAGACCGAATAGTTTGATCCCCACTCCCCTGCCATACTAGTTTGAACACCCCCGAACTGCACTCGCAAAACTCCCAGCCAGGATATTCGTGCCCTTCCAACATAGTTGTGACCCATCCCTCTTGTACAGGTGCCATCCTCTCCTGAAAACTTCCCATTGATCTCGGAAAATGAAGCCCTCCCTCCTGGACCAGTCCTTTAGCCAAGCATTCAATTGTACTAACTCCCTATTCTTCGCCTCACTGGCACGAGGCATTGGGAGCAGCCCAGAGATGGCCACCCTGGAGGCCTTACTTTTTAGTCTATTTCCCAACTCCCTGAATTGCTCTCGTACGATCCCCCTGCTCTTCCTATCTACGTCATTTGCACCAATGTGTACAATGGCATCCGTTTCTTTATCTTTCCCTTTTAATATGCCTCCTATCCGATCGCTGACATCCATTTCCCCAGCACCAGGTAGAACATAGAACATAGAACATTACAGCGCAGAACAGGCCCTTCGGCCCACGATGTTGCACCGACCAGTTAAAAAAAAAAAAAACTGTGACCCTCCAACCTAAACCAATTTCTTTTCGTCCATGAACCTATCTACGGATCTCTTAAACGCCCCCAAACTAGGCGCATTTACTACTGATGCTGGCAGGGCATTCCAATCCCTCACCACCCTCTGGGTAAAGAACCTACCCCTGACATCGGTTCTATAACTACCCCCCCTCAATTTAAAGCCATGCCCCCTCGTGCTGGATTTCTCCATCTGAGGAAAAAGGCTATCACTATCCACCCTATCTAAACCTCTAATCATCTTATATGTTTCAATAAGATCCCCTCTTAGCCGCCGCCTTTCCAGCGAAAACAATCCCAAATCCCTCAGCCTCTCCTCATAGGATCTCCCCTCCATACCAGGCAACATCCTGGTAAACCTCCTCTGCACCCTCTCCAAAGCCTCCACATCCTTCCTGTAATGTGGGGACCAGAACTGCACACAGTACTCCAAGTGCGGCCGCACCAGAGTTGTGTACAGTTGCAACATAACGCTACGACTCCTAAATTCAATCCCCCTACCAATAAACGCCAAGACACCATATGCCTTCTTAACAACCTTATCTACTTGATTCCCAACTTTCAGGGATCTATGCACACATATACCTAGATCCCTCTGCTCCTCCACACTATTCAAAGTCCTCCCGTTAGCCCTATACTCAACACATCTGTTATTCCTACCAAAGTGAATTACCTCACACTTCTCCGCATTAAACTCCATCCGCCACCTCTCGGCCCAACTTTGCAACCTGTCTAAGTCTTCCTGCAAACTACGACACCCTTCCTCACTGTCTACCACACCACCGACTTTGGTGTCATCAGCAAATTTGCTAATCCACCCAACTATACCCTCATCCAGATCATTAATAAATATTACAAACAGCAGTGGCCCCAAAACAGATCCCTGAGGTACACCACTTGTAACCGCACTCCATGATGAATATTTACTATCAACCACCACCCTCTGTTTCCTATCCGCTAGCCAATTCCTGATCCAATTTCCTAGATCACCCCCAATCCCATACATCTGCATTTTCTGCAGAAGCCTACCATGGTGAACCTTATCAAACGCCTTACTAAAATCCATATATACCACGTCCACTGCCCTGCCCCCATCCACCTCCTTGGTCACTTTCTCAAAAAACTCAATAAGGTTAGTAAGGCACGACCTACCTGCCACAAAACCATGCTGACTATCACCTATCAATTCATTACTCTCCAAATAACTATAAATCCTATCCCTTATAATTTTTTCCAACATCTTGCCGACAACAGAAGTGAGACTCACCGGTCTATAATTCCCGGGGAAGTCTCTGTTCCCCTTCTTAAACAATGGGACAACATTCGCTAACCTCCAATCTTCTGGTACTATACCAGAGGCCAACGACGACCTGAAGATCAGAGCCAGAGGCTCTGCAATCACTTCTCTTGCCTCCCAGAGAATCCTTGGATAAATCCCATCCGGACCAGGGGATTTATCTATTTTCAGACCCTCCAGAATATCCTGCACATCCTCCTTATCAACTGTAATACTGTCTATTCTACTCCCTTGCAACCCAGTGTCCTCCTCAGCTATATTCATGTCCCCTTGCGTGAACACCGAAGAGAAATATTGGTTCAATGCTTCACCAATCTCCTCCGGTTCCACACATAACTTCCCTCTGCCATCTATAACTGGCCCTAAACTTGCCCTAACCAACCTTCTGTTCTTGACATACCTATAGAACGCCTTAGGATTCTCTTTAACCCTATCCGCCAAAGTCTTCTCATGTCCCCTTTTAGCCCTTCTAAGCTCGCTCTTCAACTCCCTCTTAGCCAATCTAAAGCTTTCTAGTGCACTACCCGAGTGCTCACGTCTCATCCGAACATAAGCCTCCTTTTTCTTTTTAACCAACAAAGAAACTTTTTTGGTGCACCACGGTTCCCTAGCCCTACCAATTCCTCCTTGCCTGACAGGGACATACCTATCACAGACTCGCAGTAGCTGCTCCTTGAAAAAACTCCACATGTCGGACGTTCCCAGTCCCTGTAATCTCCTAGTCCAACCTATGTTTCCTAATTCTCTCCTAATAGCCTCATAATTACCCTTCCCCCAGCTAAAACCACTGGCCCGAGGTTCATGCCTATCCCTTTCCATCACTAAGGTGAACGTAACCGAATTGTGGTCACTATCACCAAAATGCACACCAACTTCCAAGTCTAGCACCTGGTCTGGCTCATTTCCCAGCACCAGATCCAATATAGCCTCACCTCTAGTTGGCCTGTCTACATACTGAGTCAAAAAACCTTCCTGCACGCTTTGAACAAAAACTGACCCCTCTAACGAGCTAGAGCTATAACAATTCCAGTCAATATTAGTCAAGTTAAAATCCCCCATAACAATTGCCCTATTACTATCACTCCTAAGCAGGATTGACTCCGCAATCCTTTCCTCAACCTCTCTAGAACTTTTAGGAGGTCTATAAAAGACTCCCAACAGGGTGACCTCTCCTCTCCTATTTCTAATCTCCGCCCATACTACCTCAACAGATAAGTCCTCATCAAACCTCCTCTCTGACACTGTGATACAATCTCTGACCAATAATGCTACCCCTCCCCCTCTTCTACCTCCTTCCCTACTTCGACTAAAACATTTGAACCCCGGGACCTGCAGCATCCATTCCTGCCCCTGCTCTATCCATGTCTCTGAAATAGCCACAACATCGAAGTCCCAGGTACTGATCCACGCTGCAAGTTCACCCACTTTATTGCGAATACTCCTGGCATTGAAGTATACACATTTCAAACCCTGCTCCACCCCACCTCTGCAATGCCGTGCATTGCAGTCCCCATCCATGCATCCCTCACTTTCAGCCCCACTACTCAGGATCCCTCCCCCCCCCCCCCCCCCGAATCAGTTTAAACCTCCCTGCATGGCCTTAGCAAATTTACCCCCCAGGATATTGGTCCCCTTCTGATTAAGGTGTAGACCATCCTTCTCATAGAGGTCACACCTTCCCCAGTACGAGCCCCAATTGCTTAAGTACCTGAACCCCTCCCTCCTGCACCATCCCCTCAGCCATGAATTCAAACCTTCCCTCTCCCTATTCCTCTCTAAACTATCCCGTGGTACAGGCAAGAGTCCAGAGATAACCACTCTGTCAGTCTTGGCCTTTAGTTTCCACCCCAACTCCATAAATCCCTGCCTAATATCCCCTTCCCCTATCCTCCCTATGTCGTGTGTCCCCACATGTACAATAACTTGTGGTTTATCTCCCTCCCCCCTAAGAGTCCTGAATACCCTGTCAGACACATCCCGGACCCCAGCCCCTGGTAGGCAACACACCAACCCTGAGTCCCTACCTTTAGATCCGACCCTCCTATCTGTCCCCTTAATTGTGGAGTCCCCAATCACAAGGCCCAGTCTTTTACAGCCCCTAACCACCTGAGCTTTCTCACTCGGCTCACCCCCAGAGATCTGCTCTCTATGCTCAGTTGATTCCTCCTCAACTGTAGCCTCCAGCACCGAAAACCTATTATGGAGGGGAACCGCCCCAGGGGATTGTCTTCCCGATTGCTTCTTACCCCTCCTCCTGGCATTGACCCAAGCCTCATTTCTAGGAGTTACTATTTCTCTATAACTCCTATCAACTTCCACCTCCGCCTCCCGAATTATGCGGAGTTCCTCTACCTCCCCCTCCAGCTCCTTTACACGCTCCTCCAGAAGCTGCAATCTAATGCACTTCTTACAACTAAAATCTCCTGAAACACTACTGGATTTCCTCACCACATACATCCCACAGGAGATGCAGCATACTGCCTGAACTGCCATCCCTGAAGCCATTACCAGCAAGAAAAAAAGAAAACAAAAAACTTCCCCACACTTATAATTAGGTTAGAGGAGGATGGAAGGGTGGGATCCTCTACCAGTGTAGGCAGACTACGATCCTGGAGTCCCGTTTGCGCCCACAGAATCGCCTGTCCGTGCCTCTAACCGACGCATCCCCCACCACTATTGCTCTCCTAACCCCTATCTTTCCTTTCCGGGCCACAGAGCCTGACTCTGTGCCAGTGACCTGGTCACTGTGGCTTACCCCTGGAGAGTCATCCTCCTCCACACTATCCAAAACAATATACTTGTTTTGGAGTGGGACAACCACAGATGACCCCTCCTCTAATTGCTCACTCCCCTCCCCTCTCACACCTGTCGCCGAGCCATTCCTATTATGAGAGACAGCCACTAGAGTACTCCCTGGTACATTACCCTTCTGACCTTTACTCCTCCTAACTGTGACCCACGTGTCGTCCTCCCGATGCCCCGGTGTAACTAGTTCCCTATAACTCATGTCAATTATTCTCTCATTCTCCCTGACTAGACCAAGGTCAGCAATCTGCAGCTCCAGTTCCGTGACGCGGTCCCTCAGGAGCTGCAGTTCCACGCACTTGGCGCAAATGTGGTCCTCCGGGAGGCTAGGTGTTTCCAGGAACTCCCACATCCTACACCGGAAGCACCGAACTGGCCTATCACTCATAGTTACCCTTATCCTATATAGGTTTGGATAAAAATAACTTACCCTGCCTCGCCCTTTCTGCCTAAGCCCTGTGAGCCAAAGCCCTGACAGCTTTCACTCAGCTTCCCACTCACTCCCTGTGAGCCAAAGCCCTGACAGCTTTCACTCAGCTTCCCACTCACTCCCTGTGAGCCAAAGCCCCGACAGCTTTCACTCAGCTTCCCACTCACTCCCTGTGAGCCAAAGCCCTGACAGCTTTCACTCAGCTTCCCACTCACTCCCTGTGAGCCAAAGCCCTGACAGCTTTCACTCAGCTTCCCACTCACTCCCTGTGAGCCAAAGCCCTGACAGCTTTCACTCAGCTTCCCACTCACTCCCTGTGAGCCAAAGCCCTGACAGCTTTCACTCAGCTTCCCACTCACTCCACAGCCCGCTCCCGACGCTGCCCGCTGTATCGAGTGACTTTTATACTAAAAAACACAATCTCCCAGAATCCCCTGCAGCCTACTCCCACTTCCGCAGAGTTTAAACCCTTGAAAAAACATCTGGATAGTGAACTGACCCACTCACAGGGTAACATCACACTCAAACATGGGAAGTGATCAGATCCATTCAAAACAGAGCACAGTAACGTAGCAGTCAGACCTGTGCTCTGAACTGACTCACACAACAGAGTAGGGTAACTTTGCACTCACATCTGGACAGGGAAGTTACGCACTCACCATGGGAAAGGGTAATTTCACACTTAACTGTGAATACTGAACTGACCCACTCGCAATTGGGCTGGGTAACGCCTCACTCAATTCGCCACAGAGAACTTACCCACTCACAATGCAATGTGGTAATCTAACACTCAAATGTGGATGGTGACCTGATCCACTCAAAACAGGACAGGATAATTTTGCACTCTCATCTGGATAGTTACCAATACACACCAGGACTGGGTGACGCTACACTCAATTCTCGACTGGGAATTTACCCACTCACAATGGGACACGTAACTTCACAATCAAATCTGGGAAGGACCTGATCCACTCAAAACAGGACAGAATAACTTCACACTCACATGCGGACAGAGCAGTGACCCACTCACCATGGGAAAGGATAATTTCACACTCAGATATACACTCTGTATACTGACATCTGGATAGTGACCCCTTCACAATGACACTGGATAATGCCACACTCAAATCTATGCATTGAATAGACCCACTCAAAATGGGACACATGAACGTCACAATCACACCTGTACTCTGAACTGATCCATTCACACCAGGGCAGGGTAACATCGGACTCACATCTGGACAAGGAACAAACCCATTCACAATGGCGTAGATTATGTCACACTCAAAATGGAACAGGATAACATCACACTCATATCTGGATAGTGAATGGACGCACTCAAAACAAGACAGGGTAACATCACTTTTAAATCTAAACAGTGAACAGACGCTCTCACACCAGGGCAGGGTACCGTTGCACAGACATCTGGGCAGAGAAGTGACCCACTCACCGTGAGAAAGGGTTATTTCACACTCAAATATGGACAATGAACTTACCAACTCGCAATTGGGTTGGGTAACATCACACTCAATTCTGGACAATCATTTTTTCCACGCAAAATGGGATAGAGTAATTTTACACACACATCTCTCTAGTAATCTGACTCACTCACAAACAGGTAAGGGTAACGACACACTCACATCTCGAGAATGTAAGAACCCACTCATGACAAAAGTTAACATCACACTCAGCCCAGAGAATGAACTGACCCACTCACAGCAGGGCAGGGTAACATCCCAGGCAACTTGACAGCAAACAAACCCATTCACATTGGGTAGAGTTACATCAAACTCAAACTGCTCAGTGACAGACCCACTCACAACTGGACAGGATAACATCACAATCAATTCTGGACAGTGATTTGTGCCACACAAAACAGGCAGGGCAATTTTACACACACATCTGGATAGCGAGTGGAGCCACTCAGACCGCAGGGCAATGTCACTCTGAAATCTTCACAGGGAACAAACTCAGTCACAATGGGGTAGAGTTACATCAGACTCAAAACTGGGAAGTGACCTGAACCACTCAAAACAGCACTGGGCAACACCACACTCATAACTGAATAGTGAACCGACCCACGAAAACACCAGGTAATTTCACATTCAGTATGGAAAATGAACTGACCCTCTCATGTTGCAACAGGGTAACTTAACACTCTAATCTGGGAAGTGATCAGATCCATCCACAATGGGACAGGGTAACATCACAGACACAACTTTACTCTGAACTGACTCACACACCAGGGCAGGGTAACATCATGTGCACATCTGAATGGTGATCGTGGACACACTCAACATGGGAGAGGATAATCTTACACTCAAATATTGACAATGAACTGACCCACTCGCAATTCGGGCTGGGTACTGTCACACACAATTCTCTACAGGGAATTTACCCACTCGCAACGGGGTGGTCTAATTTCACAATCACATCTGTATTCTGAAAAGAGTCATTCACACCAGTGCAAGGTAATGTCACACGCACATCTGGACAGGGAACAAACCCATTCACAATAGGGTAGAGTTATGTCACTCTCAAAACTGGGCAGGCAAATGAGCCACTCAGAACAGTACAGAGTAACTTTGTACACATCTGGATAGTGAACCAACCCACTCACAACGGGAAAGGGTAATGTCACACTCAAATCTGGACTGTGACATAATTCATTCAAAACAGGAGAGGGTAACTTAGCACTCACATCTGGCTGGTGAATGCATCCACTCAATGACACAGGGTAACATCACACTCAAATCTGTACAAATCAACAGAACAAGGTAACGTCACAATTACATCTGTATTCTGAACTGACCCACTCCCACCAGCGCAAGAGTATTGTCACATGCACATCTGGACAGGGGATAAACCCACTCACGATGGGATAGAGTTACGTCACGCTCAAAACTGGGCAGTGATCTGAACCACTCAGAATGGGACAGGATAACTTTACACTCACATCTGGACAGTGAACTGACCCACTCACAGGGTGAGATCACACGCAAATCTGGGAAGTGATCAGATCCATTCAGAATGAGGCAGCATAATGTCACAATCACAACTGTGCTTTGAACTGACCCACACACAAGGACAGGATAACATTGCACGCACATGTGGACAGCGAAGTGACCCAATCACCAAGGGAAAAGATAATTTCACACTCAAATATGGACAATGAACTGACCCACTCACAATTGGGCTGGGGAACAGCATTCTTAATTCTCTATCAGGAATTTACCCATTCACACCGGGACAGGGTAACGTCAAACTCAAATCTGGATAGTGAACGGACCCACTTACAATGACACAAGGGAACACAATACTCAAATCTGTACTCTGAACTGATCCACTCTCACCAGGGCAGGGTAAATTCCCACTCATATCTTGACAGGGAACAAACCCTTTCACAACGGGGTAGAGTTACATCACACTCAAAACTGGGCAATGACCGGTGATTAGTGACTCCTAAAATGTACGGGTTAGGTTGATTGACCACGTAAATCCTGGTGCCAGGGTGATTAGCAGGGCAGAGGTGTGGGGCTATGGAAATAGAGCCTGGATGGGATTGTAGTTGGTGCAGACTCGATGGGCTGAATGGCCTCCTCCTGCATTGTAGGGATTCTATGACCTGAAGCACTCAAATCAGAACAGGGCAACATAACACTCAACTCTGGACAGTGACTTGCTCCACTCAAAATGGGTCAGGATAATTTTACATTCACATCTGGATGATGAAGTGAATCATTCACACCAGGGCAGCGTAACATTGCACACATATCTGGACACGGGACAAACTATTTCACAATAGGGTAGAGTTACATCACATTCAAACTGGGCAGTGACCCAATCCACTCAAAACAGGACAGCGGAACTTTACACACATCAGGATAGTGAGCTGACCCACTCACAATGACACCGGGTAACGTCACACTCAAATCTACACAAGGAACTGACCCTCTCATGTCGGGACAGGGTAACATCACACACATCATGGTAAGCGATCAGATCCATTCACAATGGGACTGGGAACTTCACAATCAAATCTTTACTCTGAACTGAGCCATTCACACCAGAGCACACATCGGGAAAGAGAAGTGACCCACTCACCATGGGAAAGGATAATTTCACACTCAAATATCAACAAGGAACTGACCCACTTGCAATTGGGCTGGGTAACGTCACACTCAATTCTCCACAGGGAATTTACCCACTCACAACAGGATGTGGTGATGTCACACTCAGATCTGGTCAGTGAACTGTCCCACTCCCAACAGGAAAGGGTAACGACTCACTCAGATCTGGTCAGTGAACTGTCCCACTCCCAACAGGAAAGGGTAACGACTCACTCAGATCTGGTCAGTGAACTGACCCACACACAACAGGAAAGGATAACGACTCACTCAGATCTGGTCAGTGAACTGTCCCACGCCCAACAGGAAAGGGTAACGACTCACTCAGATCTGCTCAGTGAACTGTCCCACTCCCAAGAGGAAAGGGTAACGAATCACTCAGATCTGGTCAGTGAACTGTCCCACTCCCAACAGGAAAGGGTAACGACACACTCAGATCTATCTGAGCTGTCCCACACACAACGGGCAGCAAATCATT